>NW_028163657.1:0-5000 GCF_964263955.1 Coregonus lavaretus
TAATCTCCCACATGAAAGGCCTGGGAGAGGGGCTAGGGTGAGACGACTACCACTCACTAGGGACCAGCAGGGGAGAGGGAGGGAGGGAGGGAGGGAGGGAGGGAGGGAGGGAGGGAGGGAGGGAGGGAGGGAGGGAGGGAGGGAGGGAGGGATGGATGGAGGGAGGGAGGGAGGGAGGGAGGGAGGGAGGGGAGGGAGGGGGAGGGAGGGAGGGGAGAGACCATCTCAACCTTGTGACTCCTGGCTGAAAGCACGGCCTCAGGGGGACAACAGCGGAACATGAGGGGGGCGTTACCCCCCAAACACCATTGAGGGGGTTGTTCCTCCCCTACACAGGTGGAACATGATGCCGGGGTGGGAGTGAAGAGGGGTACAGGGAAATTATCCCCAAAAATCTAGAGCTAATTTAAAAGGGTTAGGATTATGGGTGTGAACTAGGGGTGGGGGATGGGGGTGAAGAGGGGTACAGGGTCAGGGTGAAGTGATCCCCAGTAATCTAGAGACAATGTAAACATCAACAAGGATCACAGGACGATGGAGGACCAGAGAAGTCAGACTGAAGACAGATCTTTGGTACCACAACAGCATGTCAACCCAAAGCACTGATATATGGGTTTGTTACTGTTAGTGGACTTGATCAACAAAAGTGATTCGGTCAATTTTCAATAACACCGCGTCTGGAATGCACTTTTGACCTGTCCTATTGCGTTTCTGGAACGAACCGGTTTCGTAATTCACTATAAACTAGATCTGGTCAGTCGGACAAAACAACTGAATTGAATATGAAATAATAATTAATTCAACATTCATAACGCACAATGCCGCTGGGACTTTAAATACTCCATGTTACACCCAGTCATTCCAGGGTGTGCTGCAGCTTTGCAATGTAATATATTAATAATAATCATCATATGGATTTTCCCTTCTATCAGTTGAATAATTCATAGGTCCATATACCGTTACCAGGCAAGCAGAACTCCTCATGGTGTTGAGTAGAAAATGTGCTGGGAGCGATTGGCAACTTTTTCATTTGATATCTCTAAACCTCTAAAAGCTGAACTTCTGGTAACAGCCCTTGTGGTAAAGTCTGCATCCTGAAATGGCACCCCTATTCCCTATGTAGTGCACTACTTTTGACCCAGGCCCGTGTCAAAAAGTAGTGCACTATATAGGGAATAGGGTGCTGTTTGGGCCTGGGATGTGATGTAAAGAGACAGGAGGAAGTAGAGTAGAAAGCACCTGTCATCTCTCATCCACATCCTCCTTCATTAACATCAAACTTTCATTCAGACAGCAGAAGTTCAGCCAATGAAGGTTTGGTTACAATGTATTAGGATGGTCCCAAAAGTCCATCTGTAGATGATCTACAGGAGGTCATATTGTCAACAAACTATCTGTTGATAAGCAAATGCTTGCGAAGGTTACGATTAGGGTTAGGGTTAGGGTTAGAATAAGGGTTAGGGTTAGGGTTAGGGTTAGAATAAGGGTTAGGGTAAGGGTTAGGGTCAGGGCTAGGGTTAGAATAAGGGTTAGGGTAAGGGTTAGGTTTAGAATAAGGGTTAGGGTTAGGGTTAGGGTTAGAATAAGGGTTAGGGTAAGGGTTAGGGTCAGGGCTAGGGTTAGGGTCAGGGTTAGGGTCAGGGCTAGGGTTAGAATAAGGGTTAGGGTCAGGGTTAGGGTCAGGGCTAGGGTTAGAATAAGGGTTAGGGTAAGGGTTAGGGTCAGGGTTAGGTTTAGAATAAGGGTTAGGGTTAGGGTTAGGGTTAGGGTTAGAATAAGGGTTAGGGTCAGGGCTAGGTTTAGAATAAGGGTTAGGGTTAGGGTTAGGGTTAGGGTTAGGGTTAGGGTTAGGGTTAGTGTTAGGGTTAGAATAAGGGTTAGGGTTAGGGTTAGTGTTAGGGTTAGAATAAGGGTTAGAGTAAGGGTTAGGGTTAGGGTTAGAATAAGGGTTAGGGTTAGGGTTAGGGTTAGGGTTAGGGTTAGGGTTAGGGTTAGGGTTAGGGTTAGGGTTAGGGTTAGGGTTAGTGTTAGAATAAGGGTTAGAGTAAGGGTTAGGGTTAGAATAAGGGTTAGAGTAAGGGTTAGGGTTAGGGTTAGAATAAGGGTTAGGGTTAGGGTTAGTGTTAGAATAAGGGTTAGAGTAAGGGTTAGGGTTAGAATAAGGGTTAGAGTAAGGGTTAGGGTTAGGGTTAGAATAAGGGTTAGGGTTAGGGTTAGGGCTAGGGTTAGAATAAGGGTTATGGTTAGGGTCAGGGTTAGGGTTAGTGTTAGGGTTAGAATAAGGGTTAGGGTTAGGGTTAGGGCTAGGGTTAGAATAAGGGTTATGGTTAGGGTCAGGGTTAGGGTCAGGGCTAGGGTCAGGGCTAGGGTTAGAATAAGGGTTAGGGTAAGGGTTAGGGTTAGGGTTAGAATAAAGGGTTAGGGTTAGAATAAAGGGTTAGGGTTAGGGTTAGGGTTAGGGTTAGGGTTAGGGTAAGGGTTAGGGTAAGGGTAAGGGTTAGGGTTAGGGTTAGGGTTAGGGTAAGGGTTAGGGTTAGGGTTAGGGTAAGGGTAAGGGTTAGGGTAAGGGTTAGGGTTAGGGTTAGAATAAGGGTTAGGGTAAGGGTTAAGGTTAGGGTTAGGGTAAGGGTTAAGGTTAGGGTTAGGGTAAGGGTTAAGGTTAGGGTTAGAATAAAGGGTTAGGGTTAGAATAAAGGGTTAGGGTTAGAATAAAGGGTTAGGGTTAGGGTAAGGGTTAGGGTAAGGGTTAGGGTAAGGGTTAGGGTAAGGGTTAGGGTTAGGGTAAGGGTTAAGGTTAGGGTTAGAATAAGGGTTAGGGTTAGGGTTAGAATAAGGGTTAGGGTAAGGGTTAAGGTTAGGGTTAGGGTAAGGGTTAAGGTTAGGGTTAGAATAAGGGTTAGGGTAAGGGTTAAGGTTAGGGCTAGGGTTAGGGTAAGGGTTAGGGTAAGGGTTAAGGTCAGGGTTAGGGTTAGTAGATAGTTAGTTTAAATGTTACTGATAATCTCCAGATGGACTATCCAAATAAACTGTTACCAAAGGTTAGATTTTTCTCTCTTCTTGCCTTCATCCCAAATGGCACCCCCATTCCCTATTTAGTGGACTCCTTTTGACCATGGCCCACGAAATAGGAATACAGTGTCATTTGGGACGCACGCCTTGCCCTTTTCTCTTCCTCCTTTCAGCCTCAAACAGACGACTAGCAGCTGGTTGGAGTAGTTATAGAGATGGAAACTATTAGGAGTAGTTATAGAGATCTATTAGGAGTAGTTATAGAGATCTATTAGGAGTAGTTATAGAGATGGAAACTATTAGGAGTAGTTATAGAGATCTATTAGGAGTAGCTATATAGATACTATTAGGAGTAGTTATAGAGATAGATACTATTAGGAGTAGTTATAGAGATAGATACTATTAGGAGTAGTTATAGAGATAGATACTATTAGGAGTAGTTATAGAGATAGATACTATTAGGAGTAGTTATAGAGATAGATACTATTAGGAGTAGTTATAGAGATAGATACTATTAGGAGTAGTTATAGAGATAGATACTATTAGGAGTAGTTATAGAGATAGATACTATTAGGAGTAGTTATAGAGATAGATACTATTAGGAGTAGTTATAGAGATAGATACTATTAGGAGTAGCTATATAGATAGATACTATTAGGAGTAGTTATAGAGATAGATACTATTAGGAGTAGTAATAGAGATAGATACTATTAGGAGTAGTTATAGAGATAGGTACTATTAGGAGTAGTTATAGAGATATATACTATTAGGAGTAGTTATATAGATAGATAATATTAGGAGTAGTTATATAGATAGATACTATTAGGAGTAATTATAGAGATAGATACTATTAGGAGTAGTAATAGAGATAGATACTATTAGGAGTAGTTATAGAGATAGATACTATTAGGAGTAGCTATATAGATACTATTAGGAGTAGTTATAGAGATGGAAACTATTAGGAGTAGTTATAGAGATATATACTATTAGGAGTAGTTATATAGATAGATAATATTAGGAGTAGTTATATAGATAGATACTATTAGGAGTAGTTATATAGATAGATACTATTAGGAGTAATTATAGAGATAGATACTATTAGGAGTAGTAATAGAGATAGATAGTATTAGGAGTAGTTATAGAGATAGATACTATTAGGAGTAGCTATATAGATAGATACTATTAGGAGTAGTTATAGAGATAGATACTATTAGGAGTAGTTATAGAGATTGATACTATTAGGAGTAGTTATAGAGATAGATACTATTAGGAGTAGTTATAGAGATTGATACTATTAGGAGTAGTTATAGAGATATAAACTATTAGGAGTAGTTATATAGATACTATTAGGAGTAGTTATAGAGATATATACTATTAGGAGTAGTTATAGAGATAGATACTATTAGGAGTAGTTATAGAGATAGATTATATTAGGAGTAGTTATAGAGATATATACTATTAGGAGTAGTTATAGAGATAGATACTATTAGGAGTAGTTATAGAGATAGATACTATTAGGAGTAGTTATAGAGATAGATACTATAAGGAGTAGTTATAGAGATAGATTATATTAGGAGTAGTTATAGAGATATAAACTATTAGGAGTAGTTATAGAGATAGATACTATTAGGAGTAGTAATAGAGATAGATACTATTAGGAGTAGTTATAGAGATAGATACTATTAGGAGTAGCTATATAGATAGATACTATTAGGAGTAGTTATAGAGATAGATACTATTAGGAGTAGTTATAGAGATTGATACTATTAGGAGTAGTTATAGAGATAGATACTATTAGGAGTAGTTATAGAGATTGATACTATTAGGAGTAGTTATAGATATATAAACTATTAGGAGTAGTTATAGAGATAGATACTATTAGGAGTAGTTATAGAGATTGATACTATTAGGAGTAGTAATAGAGATAGATACTATTAGGAGTAGTTATAGATATATAAACTATTAGGAGTAGTTATAGAGATAGATACTAT
>NW_028163656.1:0-112597 GCF_964263955.1 Coregonus lavaretus
TTTTAAACTGGAAGAACTTGTCCCGATTGGTGTTTTTAAATCTCTGATGAAGGATTTTGAGGCTGATTCCCTGACCTGTCAATGTTTTTAATTAGCTGTTTTTGATATTGTTATACTCTTGTGAATTCATGAATGTTTTTTTTACTAGATTACTTGTAGTTTTTCATGTTGTCTGTCTGTAATTTTTTGTAATGACTTGGTGCTGCCTATCTTGGCCAGGACGCTCTTGAAAAAGAGATTTTAAATCTCAATGAGCCCTTCCTGGTTAAATAAAGGTTAAATAAATAAATAAATAAAAAATAGAGATCAACTGGAGGAACAGGTAGACCTGGTAGCTCCCTGCAGCTGGTCTGGGCGTGTAGTCAAGGACATGGGATAGAGATCAACTGGAGGAACAGGTAGACCTGGTAGCTCCCTGCAGCTGGTCTGGGCGTGTAGTCAAGGACATGGGATAGAGATCAACTGGAGGAACAGGTAGACCTGGTAGCTCCCTGCAGCTGGTCTGGGCGTGTAGTCAAGGACATGGGATAGAGATCAACTGGAGGAACAGGTAGACCTGGATTGTTTAAATTTCTCGTTGCTTCCACACAGCCACAAGAAGAAAACATGGTGGCTCCTGATCTGAAGGGAGGGGCGTGCTTGTATGAAAAACAGAGATTGTTTTGGACAATTTGCAGAACTTATGAAGAGCTATACAAATCCTGTTGACTCTGTATTAACTTCTGCCTGCAATTGCATAACTAAGGATATTTTACATATACTCAGAAGCCGTTGTCTGTGTCATTTTCTAAAGTTTAAAGTTTGTTTAAGAATAAGAAAATATCAGCACTGTGCAAAGAACCCTCTACAACATGTTTGAAATAAAAAGTAATGGCCTGGTGATTGATGTGTCGTGTACTGACCTAGTTGAACTTAAAGTTTGAACTGTTTGAAAAATGTGAAACAGTTGGGAATTTTTGTAGTGAACTTATGGAGCTGCTGTGTAGTGAGCTTGTGACCCCTTGTAGAATGAAAAAGTAATTTCTGGGTAGGTCTGCCTGAGTATAAGTAAGTGTTAGACTTGTCCTGTGAACACTACGAGCGACAAGAAACCTCAAGAGAGATCAACCACAGAAAACTCCAGAAAACACGTCTCCTAGACCAATTCTAGGTGTGTTGTGTCCTTCATGTCTGGGCCACAAGGACAAAACCATCGATGCCATTCTTTGTGATGCACCTGATTGTTTTAACGGTGGGATTGATATGAGTGGAGGCCAACCGGACGATTCAACAGTGAAGATTTTCACACACAGCTGTCTCAACAACCTTTTTCAGCCAAAAACCGGGAGTTTTTCTCCTGCGTTTCTCATGAGGGAATGTCTTAAGATAAGACTTGCTCTATGTCAGATCTAAAAGGCCCTGAATGGACCATCCCTGCCTGGGTACCCACTGGAAGAGGAAGTCTGTGGGCCAGATGATTTGAAAGTCATACGAATCTCTTCAGTAGCGTAGAGTCCAGACTCCAAAGTGACAATTTTAGGTTGTTCTGAATTCAATAGTGCAAATGCCACCCAATCTGTTAGTTCGTATGTATTTTCAAACGCTTGCACAGAGGTCAACTATTTTGTTGCCTGTCTTTAGCTTCAAGTGGCGAGATTGGTTTAAGGTGCTTGATATGATGAAACAAGTGCAACAGTTTTTCCACCATCGTGAACATTTATCGGCAAGAAGGTTGATCTATTATCGAAAAGAAAACATGTGAAACCTTGAAGGCCATGGAGAGCCTGCGTGGAAGAGGCAACGTCTGAGTCCCTCACAGCTTGAAGATGGGGATTTGGAGACTGATGGGGGTGTCGGGTTACAAAAGGCCCCTGAAAAGGAGAAAAATGCTGATTCTGCTTTTCTTCTAAGAAAAACATTATTATAATAATTATACATTTAAACATGTATTGTTTAGTAAGGTGTAGTATTGTGTAATAATACAGTTTATGATCCATATAAAGGTTTAGTAGTAAACATTAGTGGCAGTTTAATATTCAATATTGTTTAGTGAACTTTAATAACTTGTATATACATGCTTCCATTTCTGTAGTAACATTTTAGAAGAAAATAAAAGGTTTGAAAGAAAATTGTATTTACCTTCAATGAATTACAGCTCTCTCTCTCTCTTTCTCCGTCCCTCCCCTCTCTCTCTCTCTCTCTCTCTCTCTCTCTCTCTCTCTCTCTCTCTCTCTCTCTCTCTCTCTCTCTCTCTCTCTCTCTCTCTCTCTCTCTCTCTCTCTCTCTCTCTCTCTCTCTCTCTCTCTCTCTCTCTCTCTCTCTCTCTCTCTCTCTCTCTCTCTCTCCACAACAGCCACTGGTTCTTTGGGTTGTGTGTGTGTGTGTGAGCGTGTGTGGTGTGTCTTTGAAACAACTGTGTTTTAAACCGGTTTTACCTTTAACCTTTTAGAAAGAGTTCTCAGCTATCCATATTTAATGGCCAACAGTTTGCTCATCTGGGGGTCCCTTACACACAAGGGAACTGAATGTACACATGGGGTCCCCCAAGTGTCTTTGAAACTACTTTTTTAAACCTGTTTATCCTTTAACCTTTTAAAAATAGCTCTCGGGGGGGCGTCCGGGAATGTCCGGGAGGCATCCGAGGATGGAATGTCCAGTGGATGTCTCAGTCAATAAAAATAAAAAAACGTAATTGTATTCTTTAAGATGTCCCGTTTTACTGCTAACCTAAACAGATCCATTTGACCCCATAAAGGAGCGTCCGTGGGATGTCTCAGTCAACCAAGAAAAAAGACCCAGAGGACAAGAAGGCCTGAAGACATACATCTTAAAGAGACTCCTTGAATCATTTATTCCTCATGGAGCATTTTGAAGGTGAGTTGAATTTTCTATATGATGAAGGCTTCTATATCTAACTATGCATATATATATATATATATATATATATATATATTTATATATATATATATATATGTATATATATATATTTTATGTTGTATATTATAAATGAAAGTTTTTAATAATGTATTGTATAAAATGATATAGTATATAATGAATGAGATGTTGTGTTATTGATTTTTTTTAAACGAGACTGGACTCTACATACATATGTATATATCCTACTGTTTATACCAAACAAATGTCAATTGTATGTGACATGTCTCAAGGTGTCTCAGAACCCATGAAAATGCATGCCAAACCAAGTCTCTACTCAAGAGTGGACCACTGGCTCCACTTAGTGGATTTTCAGTTACATCACAGTTATAGAAAAAAAATTACTAGTCAATTGATTATGTGTGTGTGTGTGTGTGTGTGTGTGTGTGTGTGTGTGTGTGTGTGTATCTAGAATGTTAGCATAGTATTATATAAATATATATATATATATCTACCTACATATGTATTTATCCTACTGTTTTTACCAAACCAAGTTCTATTTTATGTGAAGTGTCTAATCAAGAGTGGACCACTTGCTCCACCTAGTGGATGTTCAGTTACACCACAGTTGTAGAAATAAATTACCCAGCACGATAGTATACTATTCTATATCCCTCTCTCAATGGATAACAATTCACTCAATGGATAACAATGGTTTTTTAAATTTTTAACAGTATTTAAATATTTGATTTTAAGACTGGATGACATACAATTTCCAGGTAATTAATATTATTATTTTATTTATTTGTTTTTTTAAGGGGGTAGATCAGCTTAATATTGCAGATATATTGTATCTTCCATCAATGTAATTGTCTGCATCACTTCCAGTCCCCCATGTTTTTTATATATATACACACACACACATATTTACATTTATGTCATTTAGCAGACGCTCTTATCCAGAGTGAGTGAGTGCAGACATTATTTAATTTTTTTCCTCCATACTGGCCCCCCGTGGGAATCGAACCCACAACCCTGGCGTTGCAAACGCCATGCTTTACCAACTGAGCTACATCCCTGCCGGCCATTCCCTCCCCTACCCTGGACGACGCTGGGCCAATTGTGAGCCGCCCCATGGGTCTCCCGGTCGCGGCCGGCTACGACAGAGCCTGGATTTGAACCAGGATCTCTAGTAGACCACTGCGCCACTCGGGAGATAATACACATACACATACATATACACACACATATATATATATATATATATATATATATATATATATATATATATATATATATATATATATATATATATATATATATATATATATATACACATATATATACATATATACACACATACATACATACACACATACATACACACATACAGTGAGGGAAAAAAGTATTTGATCCCCTGCTGATTTTGTGATTGACAGTTCTTTTGTGTTTCTTCCATTTGCGAATAATCGCACCAACTGTTGTCACCTTCTCATCAAGCTGCTTGGCGATGGTCTTGTAGCCCATTCCAGCCTTGTGTAGGTCTACAATCTTGTCCCTGACATCCTTGGAGAGCTCTTTGGTCTTGGCCATGGTGGAGAGTTTGGAATCTGATTGATTGATTGCTTCTGTGGACAGGTGTCTTTTATACAGGTAACAAACTGAGAATGTGTACTTCCTAATATAAAAGGCTTATCAGGACTGATAAGAAGACAGGATGAAGTAGCATGCTGTGTCTCAACTAACAATGTTATGCAGACTTTCTTTAGAAAAGGTGAAGGCTTGTCTGCCAGACCTACCAGGAGAATCTGGACATTTTCTGCGACTTGGAGACGATGTGGTGGTAAAGGATTAAAGAAGTCATTGATGGACAACACCCAAGTGGGAAGGTTAGTAATAGGGGTTGATGGCTACCTTGATGGAGGGCCAAGTAAGAGAGAGAGATTCCTAGATCTATATGGACCATTGTAGGACTTTTCTAACGCAGAGGAGGAAGGTGGCACCGCTTCGGCGGAGCATTGTTTTGTTTTGTCTGTGTGTTTTTGCAGCAGAGACTATTGGTACGCTGATAGAAGGATACACTCCACAGAGAGATGGTGATAAATGGAGAAGGACTCTGCATGATCAGAGAACTAGTGAAGGAAGAAGGTTCATGCATCATCACACAGTCTACACCAACGGAGGTATGGATAGAGGGGAGATTGAACAGGTATCATGTCAACCGATGCTACAGATGGCTACGAGGAAACTGACGATTAGAGATGATAGTAGGTATATACACTGCTAAAGTGATAGTATTGAGAATGCATTGAGATAATGATCTGTATTTATTTTCAGGATGAGGAAAGTCATAATTGAATTATGAATGTTTATAATGTATGTTAATATAAGTATACATTCTGAAAGTTGTAATGGGTGATTAAGTTGAGAGGTTTCATTTTCAGTGATAAGGATAAAGTGAATAAGAATTGTCATTTTAAATTTGGTTGAGTTCAGTAATTTGGTTGGTTATAATTTATAACATTAATGAGTGATTTATGTGAATTATTAGTATGTATAAGGATAGAAATGTTTTCTATAGATATTATGGGTTTAAACAGTGATACATTAAGGTCATCTCTTAGGATACATTTATATGATTTATTGAATAGACATTGTTGACTCATACTGTTTGAAACATGGAAGTTAAGGTGAGGATTGTGAATGAAATCATGAATATGTTGATTAATTGGGTTAAAGTATTAACATATTAGTAACGATATAGATTTGAAGTATGGGGTGATATTGATATGGATGTTTAGAGTGGTAAATATCTATGTTGATAGGCAAGTAATTAATTGGTTCCTATCATGGGGTTATGATATTTTCATATGATGTGATTTTGGTTGAATTATTAAAGCAGGAATAGTCTAGGGATGTGATGATGTAACAGGGAGTGATAATAGACTGTTATAATGTGTATGTTATATTAGGAATATTAGGAGGACAAAGGCGGAGTTTAACATTGTATATTTTAACAATCATGGGTTGTTAAGCAATTGGGTCTGAGATGTTAATCATTAGAATGTGTAATTGATAATCACATAGCATTGGAGGCTATTATATAAAGATGAGGAGGATATGGTAATTTGAATGTTGTTGAAGTTTTTTAAAGGTTGTTTTAGTGGGTAATTCCATAGGAACATGGATGGCAGTATTCTAGGTCCTCTAGTGGCCATAGTAATCATTACAGCCATAGTTATGGGGTGCTGTTTCCAATTTTTCGGGGATTGATTTTAAGATCTGTACAAACGATTACTAACATGCCAGATATTACAGTTAGAGATGTATCAGTTAATGTTAATACAAGGAGGGAGAGGACTAATTATTATTCTATGTCATCTTGTTCCAGTTTAGACTCCATTGATAATGTTGATTGAGGAATGGGAATGTTAAGTTGGAAATGTATTCCATGGAATTAAGGGTTACAGGAAGAAGATGAATATCTCAGTGGATTAGATAGAGCCCCTTGTATCAGAAAAAGGGGTCATTTTAAAAGGGAGGATGTCTGTGGGATTTTTCCTTATATATAAAAATAAGGTTTTGACTACGTAGATTATTAGCATGAATATATAGTAGTTAATTATCTGTTTATCTTTTACTCAGACTGAGTTTATAGAGGTTTGAGAGGTTTGATATCACATAAGATAGATGACTGGGAATGTATACCTTTGTTGATTAGATATATGGAGAATCAGGTTGGATTCAGGTATAGAATGTAGAAGGGGATCAATTCTCAGTTATCTAGCATAGTTTAGGATCTAGTCAGAGATACATGTGATACTGAGTAGAGAATATTGTATTTTATATAAAGTTATATGTGAATTGTTGAGGTTAAGTCATGTCACTTACCACAAAAAAAAAGAAGAAAAAAAGAAAAGAGTTGATTGATATGATGGTTTTATGGTATAATGATGTCATGTCATAGTGTTGTGGGCACCAGGGAAGAGTTATTGGATAAGTGGTTAGGAGACAGAAAGTCGACATTCTATTATGTCAAAGGAGATTACTGATGTTTAGGATAGCATGATGGATGGACAGGATACTGGCTTTGGGGTAAAGAGTGATGAACACCAAAGACAGGGAGCGCACATGGAGACTTGCCAGATGTATGTCAGGAAGATGGTAACAGAAGGGTATATAAGGTAGAGGGTTTCCGTTGTAAAGTAGTTCAACTGACGAAGGGCAAAGCCACGTCCGCTGGTTAGATGAACCCACGAGCTCGTGATTCAATAAATACTTGGTATGAAATCTCCACAGAATGTCTAAGTATAACCTTGCATCCTTGATTCTTTGAGCACCCTAGAAACTCATCATAACAGTTGGTACCGTCAAAAATCCCTTAGCCACCTCCTCTATATAACAAGTATATAACAGCTGGAATCACCCCTTTCTGTTTATGTAGTAATAAAGGGTATATAAGGTAGAGTCTTCTTTGTTCAAGATAGTTCGTAACATCAAGGGCAAAGCTCTGGTCATTGTTGTAACGGACCCGGTACCAATCATTAAACATTTGCATTAACTGTCTACAAAGTGTCTCAGTATATCCTTGCATCCTTGATTCTTTGATACCCGAGAAACTCATCATAACGGTCCCTTAATACAAGGTTTGGTTTACTGTCTCAATGTTAGGTCCCTTAATACAAGGGTTGTTTTACTGTCTCAATGTTAGGTCCATTAATACAAGGGTTGGTTTACTGTCTCAATGTTAGGTCCATTAATACAAGGTTTGGTTTACTGTCTCAATGTTAGGTCCATTAATACAAGGGTTGGTTTACTGTCTCAATGTTAGGTCCATTAATACAAGGTTTGGTTTACTGTCTCAATGTTAGGTCCATTAATACAAGGTTTGGTTTACTGTCTCAATGTTAGGTCCATTAATACAAGGGTTGGTTTACTGTCTCAATGTTAGGTCCCTTAATACAAGGGTTGGTTTACTGTCTCAATGTTAAGTCCATTAATACAAGGGTTGGTTTACTGTCTCAATGTTAGGTCCCTTAATACAAGGGTTGGTTTACTGTCTCAATGTTAGGTCCATTAATACAAGGGTTGGTTTACTGTCTCAATGTTAGGTCCATTAATACAAGGGTTGGTTTACTGTCTCAATGTTAGGTTCCTTAATACAAGGGTTGGTTTACTGTCTCTATGTTAGGTCCATGAATACAAGGTTTGGTTTACTGTCTCTAAAAAATAAGTGTATTTTGAACAGAAAAGGATTTAATCCCTATGATAAGGTCCAAAAATACACAAAGCTCTTTGCAAAGGTATTTGGCATTGGTAAAACAAGGTGAGAGAGAGACCAACCATTTATCGCTTTCCCTACCGGAACTCTTAAAGGAGGAAGAGCACAGAGAGAGGCCTGCCCTGTTAATGCCTGGACCGGAGACCTTACAGGTTGAAGATCAAATACATGTTGAAGATAATGTTCTGCATGACATGTTGACAAATGTTCCAGCACGTAACCGGAGAAATGTTAGATACATTGTGAACAAAATAAAAGACTCACCAGTCGTGGCGTCTATGGCTTCCATAGAAGCTCCAGCGGTATCCTTGCTAAACAGCCCAGTGCTGAACTGTGTCTTCAAAGTGTCTTCGGAGTAGTTTAGTAAACATTCCAGGATAGCCCTGTAAGGATAGGTGGCACTGCTTTGACTGATAAGGCGTTCACCCAAAGTCACATCCACTTGGGAGAAGATGGTAGCCAAGGGGTAATTAATGAGGCTCACCTTGGCATCATTTGCAATATTGGTCCCATCTCTTTAGGCCACTCTGAGACGCAAATGTAATAAGGTGTTGTTGAGGTCCAGGTAGTTGTCACCATGGCCTGGGATGGACAACTCTATAGGTCCATTGTCTGTGTTGTTGAGGTCCAGGTAGTTGTCACCATGGCCTGGGGTGAACAACTCTATAGGTCCATTGTCTGTGTTGTTGAGGTCCAGGTAGTTGTCACCATGGCCTGGGATGAACAACTCTATAGGTCCATTGTCTGTGTTGTTGAGGTCCAGGTAGTTGTCACCATGGCCTGGGATGAACAACTCTATAGGTCCATTGTCTGTGTTGTTGAGGTCCAGGTAGTTGTCACCATGGCCTGGGATGAACAACTCTATAGGTCCATTGTCTGTGATGGCAGAGAGTGGGGCTATCTCCACATAACAGGACCTATCTATTGGAAACTGGGTTAAGGGGGCCGTGAAAAGATGCAGCTCTGTCTTTAGAGCTTCAGAGGACATGCGGTGTAAAAGAGACATGTTGATTGTTCTTTTAGAAAACGCTTCTGAGTTTATATTTTAGCAGTTTTTGGGCGAGACCTCCTCACTTTACGTCGTCTTTGACTTACTGACTTTCTTCCAGCGGTTAACCTCCGCTTCTTAAGGGAGGACATACGTCTTCTACCCAGAGGTCTCTTTTTAAGGGAGGACATATGTCTTCTACCCAGAGGTCTCTTTTTAAGGGAGGACATACGTCTTATACCCAGAGGTCTCTTTTTAAGGGAGCACATACGTCTTCTACTCAGAGGTCTCTTTTTAAGGGAGCACATATGTCTTATGCCCAGAGGTCTCTTTTTAAGGGAGGACATACATCTTCTACCCAGAATTCTCTTTTTAAGGGAGCACATACGTCTTATACCCAGAGGTCTCTTTTTAAGGGAGGACATACGTCTTCTACCCAGAGCTCTCTTTTTAAGGGAGCACATACGTCTTCTACCCAGAGGTCTCTTTTTAAGGGAGGACATATGTCTTATACCCAGAGGTCTCTTTTTAAGGGAGGACATACGCCTTCTACCCAGAGGTCTCTTTTTCAGGGAGGACATACGTCTTCTACCCAGAGGTCTCTTTTTAAGGGAGGACATACGTCTTATACCCAGAGGTGTCTTTTTAAGGGAGGACATACGTCTTCTACACAGAGGTCTCTTTTTAAGGGAGGACATACGTCTTATACCCAGAGGTCTCTTTTTAAGGGAGGACATACGTCTTATACCCAGAGGTCTCTTTTTAAGGGAGGACATACGTCTTATACCCAGAGGTCTCTTTTTAAGGGAGGACATACGTCTTATACCCAGAGGTCTCTTTTTAAGGGAGGACATACGTCTTCTACCCAGAGGTCTCTTTTTAAGGGAGGACATACGTCTTCTACCCAGACGTCTCTTTTTAAGGGAGGACATACGTCTTATACCCAGAGGTCTCTTTTTAAGGGAGGACATACGTCTTCTACCCAGAGGCCTCTTTTTAAGGGAGGACAGACGTCTTATACCCAGAGGTTTCTTTTTTGGTCTTTGAGACAACAGCATGAGGCCTGATCCTTCTTGATGGTCAGGATCTGATGACCCACGTCTAGTCATAGCATTAGCCACCACTTCACTTACTATGTTTTTGGCTGCTGATTTTAAATGAGGTTTGGCTATGCTAATGCCTTGTCAGTATGGAACCGATGTGGATGTGATGAGGAGTCAGGCGCAGGACACAGAGGTTAGTCCAACAAAACTTTACTTGTACCAAGTGAAAAATAGCCAAGACACGACCTCGAAAAACAGAGGCGAGAGAAATACGCAACATGCGTAAAACTAAACAAAACAAAACATGTAGAGCGCAAAACACGCAGCTCCAAACGACACGCGGGCAACAACACACAATCTAACTAACACAAAACACGGAACTTATAGGACACGTAATTAGGACACAAACAGACACAGGTGTACCAGACAGACCAAAGCAATCAACACACGAAACATACAACGGTGGCAGCTAGTATTCCGGGGACGGCGAACGCCGAAGCCTGCCCGAACCAGGAGGAGGAGCAGCCTCGGCCGAAACCGTGACAGTACCCCCCCCCCCTTGACGCGCGGCTCCAGCCGTGCGCCTTCCCCGGTCTCGGGGACGGCCAGGAGGACGCGGACCCGGGCGCGTGGGATGCCCACGGTGGAACTCTGTCAGGTGGGATGGATCGAGGATGTCCCTCCTAGGCACCCAGCACCGTTCCTCCGGACCGTACCCCTCCCACTTCACGAGATACTGGAGACCACTCCTCCGGCGCCTCGAGTCCAATATAGTCCGGACCCTGTACGCCGGTGCCCCCTCGATGTCCAAAGGGGGTGGAGAGGTCTCTCCTATCTCCTCCTCTTGGAGTGGACCAGCTACCACCGGCCTGAGAAGAGACACATGGAACGAGGGGTTAATATTTTTGTACTCAATAGGCAGTTGTAACCTGTAACACACCTCGTTCAATCTTCTCAGGACTTTGAAGGGCCCCACAAACCGCCGACCCAGCTTCCGGCAGGGCAGGCGGAGGGGCAGGTTTCGAGTCGAGAGCCAGACTCGATCTCCCGGTGCGTACACCGGTCCCTCACTGTGGTGGCGATCGGCGCTCGCCTTTTGTTGACGGATGGCCCGCTGCAGATGGACATGGGCAGCGTCCCACGTCTCCTCCGAGCGCCGAATCCACTCGTCCACCGCAGGGGCCTCGATCTGGCTCTCGTGCCACGGTGCCAGGACCGGCTGATACCCTAAAATACACTGGAAAGGTGTTAATCCGGTGGAGGAGTGGCGGAGAGAGTTCTGGGCCATCTCTGCCCAGGGGATATACCTCGACCACTCCTCCGGCCGGTCCCGGCAATAGGACCTCAAAAACCTACCCACATCCTGGTTCACACGTTCAACCTGCCCATTGCTCTCTGGGTGGTACCCCGAGGTAAGGCTAACCGAGACCCCCAGGCTGTCCATGAATGCCCCCCAGACTCTGTAGGTGAACTGGGGACCTCGGTCGGACACAATATCCTCGGGGACCCCATAGTGCCGGAACACGTGGGTAAAGAGGGCCTCGGCGGTCTGTAGGGCAGTAGGGAGACCCGGCAGTGGGAGGAGACGACAGGCCTTAGAAAACCGATCCACAACGACCAAAATGGTGGTATTATCCTGGGAAGGGGGTAGATCGGTCACAAAATCCACCGAGAGGTGGGACCATGGTCGTTGTGGAACGGGCAGAGGATGTAACTTACCCCTGGGCAAATGTCTAGGTGCCTTACACTGGGCACACACCGAGCAGGAGGAGACATAAACCCTCACATCCCTGGCTAACGTTGACCACCAGTATTTCACGCTAAGGCAGTGCACTGTCCGACCAATACCTGGATGTCCAGAGGAGGATGATGTATGAGCCCAAGACATAAGCCGATCACGAACCTCGAGCGGAACGTACGTCCGCCCCACAGGACACTCGGGGGGAGTAGGGTCGGTACGCAGCGCCCGCTCGATTTCCGTATCGACCTCCCACACTACCGGAGCCACCAGACAAGACTCCGGCAGTATGGAAGTAGGCTCAATGGACCTCTCCTCTGTGTCATACCGCCGGGACAGGGCGTCTGCCTTACCGTTCTGGGACCCTGGGATGTATGTGATCTTAAAAACAAACCGGGTCAGGAACATGTTCCACCTAGCCTGACGAGGGTTCAATATCCTAGCTGCCCGGATGTACTCCAGGTTACGGTGATCAGTCAGAATGAGGAAAGGGTGTTGAGCCCCCTCAAGCCAATGCCTCCACACCTTTAGGGCCTGGACTACAGCTAACAGCTCCCTGTCCCCAACGTCATAATTGCGCTCCGCCGAGCTGAGCTTCTTGGAGTAGAACGCACAGGGGCAGAGCTTAGGTGGCGTGCCGAACCGTTGTGACAGGACTGCCCCAATACCGGTCTCGGACGCGTCCACCTCTACTTGGAAAGGCAAAGAGGGATCTGGATGCGCCAGCACCGGGGCCGAGGTGAACAGGTTCTTCAGCTTGACAAATGCCCTGTCCGCCTCAGCTGACCACTGCGAGCGAACCGGACCCCCCTTTAGCAGGGACGTAATGGGAGCTGCAACCTGTCCAAAGCCCCGGATAAACCTCCGGTAGTAATTAGCAAAACCCAAGAACCGCTGCACCTCTTTTACGGTGGTTGGAGTTTGCCAATTACGCACGGCCGGCACACGGTCTACCTCTATCTCCACACCAGCCGCGGACAACCGATAACCCAAAAAGGAGACAGACTCCTGGAAGAACAGGCATTTCTCTGCCTTGGCATACAAGTCATGCTCCAACAGTCTTCTCAACACTCGGCGCACCAGGGCTACATGCTCGGCTCGTGTAGAAGAGTACACTAGGATGTCGTCGATGTACACTACCACACCCTGCCCATGCATGTCCCAGAAAATCTCGTCAACAAAGGATTGGAAGACTGAAGGAGCATTCATTAGCCCGTATGGCATGACGAGATACTCGTAATGCCCCGAGGTGGTGCTAAACGCTGTTTTCCATTCATCCCCCTCCCTAATGCGCACCAGATTATACGCGCTCCTGAGATCCAACTTTGTGAAGAACCGCGCTCCGCGTTATGACTCCGTCATAGTCGCAATCAGTGGAAGAGGGTAACTATACTTAACCGTGATCTGATTGAGACTACAGTAATCAATACACGGGCGCAAACCCCCATCCTTCTTCTTCACAAAGAAGAAACTCGAAGACACCGGGGAAGTGGAGGACTGTATGTATCCCTGTGCCAAGGACTCGGCTATGTAAGACTCCATAGCCGCCGTCTCTTCTTGAGACAGGGGATACACACGGCTCCGCGGAAGAGCCGCTCCTGTTTGGAGATTTATCGCACAGTCCCCCCGTCTATGAGGTGGTAGCCGTGTTGCCCTCGTTTTGCTAAACACCAGTGCTAAGTCCTCATACTCGGGGGGAATGCGCATTGCGGGCACTTGGTTCGGACTCTCTACCGAGGTCGCCCCTAAGGAAACACCTACACATCTCCCTACACACTGGGCAGACCACTCCATAAGAGCCCTCTGTTGCCACGCAATGGTAGGATCATGGGTGCTTAACCAGGGAAGCCCCAGCACCACGGGGTACGCAGGAGAGTCAATCAGATAAAACTGAATGATCTCCTCATGACCCCCCTGCGTCGTCATCCTAAGTGGCGCTGTGACTTCTCTGATCAGCCCGACCCCAACGGCCGGCTGTCTAAGGCGTGGACAGGAAAAGGGTCTTCTACCGGTCGAAGGGGAATTCCTAACCAATAACAAAATTCCCAGCTGCGCCTGAATCTACTAGCGCCTTATGCTGGGAATGAGGTGCCACCTGTGGAAATCTCACAGGAATACTCATGTGACCAACAGAGAGCTCTGGGTAAGTGGGGCGCCTACTCACCTGAAATGACTCCCCAGTGCGTGACCTGTTGTCCCCTCTCTCAGAAGACCCTCCCCAGCACCTGGCCGCGGTGTGTCCTCCACGGCCACAGTTGGTGCAGGGGGTGGCCCCCCTCGGGTTCTCCCTCCTCCTCTCTCTAGCGCCAGCACCCCCGAGCTCCATGGGAATTGGCTCGGAGGTGCTGGAGGATGGAATGGACGACCCCAACTCGGGACGTCCACAGGTGGCCAGCAGGGTGTCGAGCCGGATGGAGATGTATACCAGCTGGTCGAAGCATAGGTTGGTGTCCCTGCAGGCCAGCTCACGACGAACGTCCTCTCGCAGGCTACACCGGTACTGGTCGATGAGGGCCCTCTCATTCCATCCCGCATCCGCAGCTAACGTCCGGAACTCCAGTGCGAACTCCTGTGCGCTCCTCTTCTCCTGTCGGAGGTAGAACAGACGCTCCCCCGCCGCCTTCCCTTCAGGTGGGTGATCGAAGACTGCCCGGAAGCGGCGGGAGAACTCAGCGTAGGTGATGGTAGCGGCGTCTATTCCCCTCCATTCGGCGTTGGCCCACTCCAACGCCTTTCCGGATAGACAGGAGATGAGGGCGGAGACGCTCTCGTATCCCGAGGGCGCTGGGTGTATAGTAGCCAGGTATAGTTCTACCTGCAGGAGAAACCCCTGACACCCGGCTGCAGAACCGTCATATGCCCTCGGGAGCGAGAGCCGAATACCACTGGGTTCCGGCGCTGAGAGAGGAGGACTGACCGGTGGTGATGGGATGGTTTATGAGGACGTGGGCACCTCTCCATTAACCAACCGGTGCAGAGTGTTGGACACCTCACCCAGAACGGCCTCCAGTTGCCGGATCATGGATTCCTGATAACTGAGCCGTTCTTCTAGCGACCTGGGTGTCGTCGCTGATCCTGCTGACTCCATAGTAGGGTGTGTTGTTCTGTCAGTATGGAACCGATGTGGATGTGATGAGGAGTCAGGCGCAGGACACAGAGGTTAGTCCAACAAAACTTTACTTGTACCAAGTGAAAAATAGCCAAGACACGACCTCGAAAAACAGAGGCGAGAGAAATACGCAACATGCGTAAAACTAAACAAAACATGTAGAGCGCAAAACACGCAGCTCCAAACGACACGCGGGCAACAACACACAATCTAACTAACACAAAACACGGAACTTATAGGACACGTAATTAGGACACAAACAGACACAGGTGTACCAGACAGACCAAAGCAATCAACACACGAAACATACAACGGTGGCAGCTAGTATTCCGGGGACGGCGAACGCCGAAGCCTGCCCGAACCAGGAGGAGGAGCAGCCTCGGCCGAAACCGTGACATGCCTCTCTTCATAAAGGGTATAACCATCCTAAAGAGGTTACGATATATACCCCCTATCCCCGAACCATATATTGTCTGGGTTCCATAATAACCAGGAAATCCATTACCCACTTGATCAACATAGTATGATACATAGTGGTTAGGATCGAGATGGTATTTGTCTACCATAACCATTTTGATTTTGTATTGAAATATATATGTTTTATTATTATTATTATTATTATTATTATTATTATTGTTTTTGTTTTTATTAGATATGTAGAGAAGCTTTGACAGGTCTAAAGTGGAGATTTACAATCACTTTTCCAGAAGTAAACTCTATATTTTGGTTCTGATCCGTTTTGATCTCAAGCTGAATGTTTTCAATATATTTCTTGCTTACAGTTACATAGTGTGGCTTGTCATAGTTAACACTGACTGCATCCCCATCCTTGCCATCTATATGAACTGTTCTCAGGAGGGGTACATAACTGTCTCCTACCCTTTGATAGGATATGATGTCGGTATGCACAAACATGGTGTAAAACCCTGCATGTATATCCACAGGGTATGGGAATAATCTATCTGTCACAGCCACCCCTTTATTGGGCGTCGTCCCCAACATGGAGGATAAATGACCACTGGTCTGTATAGCTAGCTCATCACCCCCTGTGATTTATACACGTTGTTGAATAGGGTTGTAGGTCAACACTATTTTCATATGATTCAGGGCTAGGAGGCCGTTCATCTCAAAGACCATCCTCTCTACAGTTCTACAGAATCCTTTTTTAAAGCTGAACAGGTTTAGGGGGTTCAGATATCCTTTAAAAATAAAAATCACAGTCTTTTTCCTTGACATTATACCAACTATGGGGGTATGTAATCTCGCTGAGACCTACTTCCCAGGCCTCTGATAACTCGATAGGTTTTGGAAAATTGGTTGTAAAATCCAAACTTGTGTTATTCCTATATATATCTGCAGACGAATTACTGGGGAGAGTCGGGTAAAATCCACTGTGCTCCATGATGCACTCCAGTGTACACTGGAATGGAAGTGTGTTTATCATGCATTGGGGTTTAAGTTTACGCCCCCTGCCTCGACGACCTCTTCCTCTAATACCCATTTTTTCCCCTTTTCTCTCTTTTGATCCAGAATCTTCTCCACATGAACGACTTTGTCTTTACCCATCTTTACCTTCTGGACTTCCTTCTCGTAAAAGGACCCCTCTATATGCTCCCCATCATAATCTTTTAACTTGTAGACAGGAGGTATACGGGGTGAACATTCTGTAACTGTGAACAGCTCATCGCTGTAACCTTGCTCATATGTTTTGTCTAAAAACACCCCTCAACTTGGAGATACGTACCAAGTCACCAACTATGAATTTAAAATCAATGTCTTTCTTACGGTGAAGGGGATCAACCCATACAGATTTTTAAAGACATGAAAAGAGTTATCCAAAGACACCTCACAGGGCTTCATACGGACACTCTTGTGGTAGCTGTAGTTATACCCCTTTACTAAATCTTGAACTATAGCCACATATCTACGGGTGTTGTGAGCCGTAAAGTATTTCCCCATCCTCTCCTTCAAAGTCCCGTTAAAGCGTTCGACCACTGAAGCTTTCAAATCCGACCCTGTAGCAAAATGCACGATATTGTGCTTCTTCACGAGTTTCTGAAAAATTCTTTACCCCCGTCAGTCTGTACTTTCTTGGGTGCTCCTCCTTCCTCCAAGATGGAGTCAAGGGCCCGAGTCTCCTCTGCCCCACTCTTATTTTTTAAGACCCTTACAAAAGCTATTTTAGAGTAAAACGTCTATAACCGTTAGCATGTATCGATCTCCATCATTTTTATCGGCAAGTGCCTGCATGTCACATAGATCAGCCTGAAACTGTGACAAGGGATGAATAGAAAAAAACTATATTTCGATGAAAATTGTTTTTCGCACAGGTTTATGCAAAGTGTAAGCATCCTGCTCTGCTAGCCAATCGGTCACTTGGTCATCGTTTAACCTGCGGCCTGTTTCTTCAGCTGTAGCTGTCTGGAACCTCTCCTTCCCACCCAAAGACCCTGGGTTAGAGGGGGTATAATACATGACCCTGGGTTAGAGGGGGTATAATACATGACCCTGGGTTAGAGGGGGTATAATACATGACCCTGGGTTAGAGGGGGTATAATACATGACCCTGGGTTAGAGGGGGTATAATACATGACCCTGGGATAGAGGGGGTATAATACATGACCCTGGGTTAGAGGGGGTATAATACATGACCCTGGGTTAGAGGGGGTATAATACATGACCCTGGGTTAGAGGGGGTATAATACATGACCCTAGGTTAGAGGGGGTATAATACATGACCCTGGGTTAGAGGGGGTATAATACATGACCCTGGGTTAGAGGGGGTATAATACATGACCCTGGGTTAGAGGGGGTATAATACATGACCCTGGGTTAGAGGGGGTATAATACATGACCCTGGGTTAGAGGGGGTATAATACATGACCCTAGGTTAGAGGGGGTATAATACATGACCCTGGGTTAGAGGGGGTATAATACATGACCCTGGGTTAGAGGGGGTATAATACATGACCCTGGGTTAGAGGGGGTATAATACATGACCCTGGGTTAGAGGGGGTATAATACATGACCCTGGGTTAGAGGGGGTATAATACATGACCCTGGGTTAGAGGGGGTATAATACATGACCCTGGGTTAGAGGGGGTATAATACATGACCCTGGGTTAGAGGGGGTATAATACATGACCCTGGGTTAGAGGGGGTATAATACATGACCCTGGGTTAGAGGGGGTATAATACATGACCCTGGGTTAGAGGGGGTATAATACATGACCCTGGGTTAGAGGGGGTATAATACATGACCCTGGGTTAGAGGGGGTATAATACATGACCCTGGGTTAGAGGGGGTATAATACATGACCCTGGGTTAGAGGGATTATAATACATGACCCTGGGTTAGAGGGATTATAATACATGACCCTGGGTTAGAGGGGGTATAATACATGACCCTGGGTTAGAGGGGGTATAATACATGACCCTGGGTTAGAGGGGGTATAATACATGTTTTTAATCAGCTGCTCAGCCATCCTTCTGGCCTCTTTGATGACCATAACAATAATTCACCCATTTCAAATAACGAGAACATTTCATTTGCATTTTTGCATTTTATTTTTGCGTACATTTTTATGTATTACGTATCCATACAATTTAGGTTGTAAAGACATATCTAGGATGATCAATGGAAACAGGATGCACATGAGCTCAATTTCCAGTCTCAAAGCAAAGGGTCTGAATACATCTGTAAATAAGGCATTTCAGTTTTTATTTTTAATACATTTGCAAACATTTCTAAAAACCTGTTTTCGCTTCATCATTATGGGGTATTGTGGGTAGATTGATGAGGATTATTATATATTTTTTTTAATAAGGCTGTAACGTAACAAAATGTGGAAAAAGGGAAGGGGTTTGAATACTTTCTGTATATGGGGAAATGCCATTTGGAAGATATATTCTTGTTTTACTGAACCATCACAATAATAAATAGAATGATAGACCACACATTTTGGACATACTTGGATATTGTCCCAGGTCATTGAGAACGTTCCGTACATCACAGTTTCCTCCTGTGAATAGGCCAGTCTCCTCTTAAATATCTTAGTCTGGAATTAACATTGACATTACTGACATACACGTAATAACCACTCATTGTACTCATAAATAAGGTAGCCTGTGTAATCACCTTGAAATAACAGAATTATGAAATAGGCTGAATCAGATTGTGTTTACATATGTTTAAGACTCACACTTACCTCAGCCTGTTTCTTCCACTTCATGATCTGGGTATCATTGCCGACCCTCAACCTGTTAACATGTCCTCTAGTGGCATCAGAACATAGGCAGATGGCCATGGAGTTCAGAGTGAAGAACATCTTCTCACAGCATCCTCCCCTCCACAGCTCCATCTCCAGACATGTTGGTACAAATTTCTTTTTATTTTGCCTGCTGGTGAACAAGGCCATTGACAGCACCATCCATGTCCCTCTGTCAAGGAGGTCCTGCTTCTTACGTTGAAAGTCGTCTCTGAAAAGAGGAGACATTAAAAGGTTTCTTCTCTTAGTTTAGTCTTTTGTCTCGGAAAAGGCTTACATGTCAGAGGCGTACTTACTTTACTAATTGATTTATAGAAACGGTACAACTATATACAACGTGTCAATTGTGAAATGATTGATATTGGACATCTAGTGTGAACATGATATTGGGTTAATCCTCACATTGTGGTGATTTCTCTACCTTTGATGACGTCTACTTTGAGGTTTCTGGCCTGGGGAAGGGTTGCCCTCTAACAGGTGGTCATCAAAGGTGCCTTCTCCTCTGCCCACGCCAGAGTCTCACTCCAGGAAAAGGTCTGAAAGACCTCTGTCTCCACCGGTTGGGACAAGGGACCATCTTTTTCCTGCACTAACTCTATTCTCTGAAAGTACATAGAAATCACACAAACCTATGATCCTACATTGTAGATATATGGTATGGCATATCAACTGAATTATAATCTCAAGTCTAAAAAACAATCACTCTTATCACATACTTCTACTACCTTCCCTCTTGATGATGTCCTCTTTGTACTTCTTCACGTGTGACCTCATAAACAAAGCATGGAGGTATTGATGGCAATCCAGGTAATATCTGGCCCTGGCAAGGGGACCAGACCCATAGACTGGAGGTGTCCTCTTCACCTCGGGGACAGGGGACTTTGTTGGTCTTCCAGACAGTCTCACCTTCTCTTCCTTAGCTGGGTGTAACAGCCAATCTCACCTTCTTCTCCTTAGCTGGTGTAACAGCCAATCTCACCTTCTTCTCCTTAGCTGGTGTAACAGCCAATCTCACCTTCTTCTCCTTAGCTGGTGTAACAGCCAATCTCACCTCTTCTCCTTAGCTGGTGTTCCAGCCAATCTCACCTTCTTCTCCTTAGCTGGTGTAACAGCCAATGTCCTCTTCTTACCCTTCTTCTGGGTCTTGGTTCTTAGTGTGGCCAAGCACGGCAAGGCACAGAAATGACGTTTTTGATGGAGACACAGGATACGGTGGTCTGGCAGTAGGAGGACTGGTCAGGGAAAAAACACTTGTCCTATTGTACCCTCCTCTGCCTTTAACTCATTCTAAACTACAACCTACATATTGATTCTCAGACATATTGTCCTCACAACTGTCTGTCTCTCCCTATCTCTCAATACTGTATGTATGTATGTGTGTGTGTGTGTGTGTGTGTGTGTGTGTGTGTCTATATAGTAAATGCTATATATCTATTATATGGTTATATATTGATAATTACCGTATTGGTCCGAATATAAGACGACCCTGATTATAAGACGACCCCCCGTTTTTCAACACAAACATTTAGAAAAACAGATTTGCAGACTAGATTTGCCGAACAAAGAACTTCATTTTATTTTAAAATAACAATATTAAAAACACAGTGAATTAAACACAAAGGCAAACTATGTACAGTATGATTCAAAATTAATATCAAGCAATAATAAAGCAACATTTTTAAATAACAGAGAAAATACAGGCCACACATTTAACTAAACTTAACAAAAATTCGCCAAACTTCTCCTCCGATGTCTCTCTATCCCTCACACACGTCCTCTGCCCCGCTGTGTTCGCTCTCGCTGTCATCGCTCCCCAGCTGCTCCGCTTCCACCGGCTCCTCCCAAAGCACGTCGTCCTCGCTGCCGTCCAATGCATTTGAGATGCAACATTTTTTAAAGCCATCGATGATGCTCTGTGAGGGAATAGCATCCCATGCATGCAGGATCCATTCACACAGTAGACGGACTGACGGCTTCTGTATTTTCCCGGTCGGTGTGAGTGCGTGGTTGCCAGACAGGAGCCACTCTGTGTATTTTTTTCGCAGGTTATCCTTGAAAGGCTTGTTCACAACTACGTCCAACACCTGTAGCTGGCTTGTCATTCCCCCTGGTATGATCACAAGATCCCCGTTCATTGCTCGCACCTGACTTTTCACGGGCTCAGTCAGATGTCCGCGGAACGCATCCAGAACGAGCATGTTCCTCCTCTTCCTCAGTCCCCCGTAGCGTGCGCCCCACACAACCTTTAGCCAGTCCACTACAAGCCCCGACTCCATCCAGCCCTTCTCCTGGGCGCGCACAATAATGCCAGCTGGCATTGGGTCCTTTGGCACAGTCTTACGCTTAAGAATGACATACGGGGGGAGTTTGCTGCCACCAGCGAGACATGTCAACATGACAGTGACGCGGCTCTTCTCGTTGCCCGTTGATTTCACCAACACAGACTTTTCTCCCTTTCTATTGACAGTCACCGATGTTGGCATGTCGAAATAAACGGGTGTCTGATCAGCATTGCCGATCTGATCCAGCGGGTAGGAGTGCTTCTTCCTCAGGTTGATAACAAAGCGCTGAAACGAAAGCAGCTTCTCTCCGAAGTCTGACGGCAGGCGTTGGGCCAAACTCGTTCTCCGTCTAAGTGACAGTCCATTACGCCGCATCATCCTACGACACCAGCCGAGGCTGGCTTTAAATCCAGTGATGTTGAGCTCTCTGGCGATTTCCAGGGCCTTAACCTGGATGACAGCTCTGGTAATGGGCATTCCCTCACTTCTTTTTTCCCTGACATATTCAAAAACCCTCCGGTCAACCTCAATGAAACGACCACTTTGAGGACCACGGAAGGATTTTCGCTGACTGTTAGCATCTTTTAGACGTTGTTTTTCTGCTCGCCATCTTCTTACATTACACTCAGTGACCCCGAATGTCTTGGCAGCTTGGCAGTTGTTAGATGACTCTGCCTTATTGACAACCATTATTTTGAAATTGGCATCATAGCTCCTCCGCTGTTGTTTATTGACCTGGCCCACTTTTGAGCCACTTGTCTCTAAATGGTCAGCCTGTCTTTCCATCTTTAAACACCGGTAACGGGCTGGTTGTTAAGGACGCCTCTTCCCTCCGTCCGGAACGAATTTTTGGCGCCATCTGTGCCCGCGAATGTGTATTGACATTTAAAGGGAGCGCCGAAGAAGAGAAACTGCGCTCTGAATACTAGACCCCGAATATAAGACGACCCGACTTTTTTGGACCTATTTCGAGGGGAAAAAAGGCCGTCTTATATTCGGACCAATACGGTATATATTATATTTATATAAATGACGGTAGTGTGTATATATATATAAATATAATGTGTAAAACTAGCAGTGTGAATGTTAAAACAATAAATGTTATAGAATAAGAGTTTACTGAAAATAATAAATCATTTAGTGAATAATGGAACAAATGTAGTGAGTGTGTCTGTTTGTAAATGAAACCTAGGCTATACAATTATTGTAATATGTAAATAAACATATATTTCTATGATTTATCTTTCCTGGTTGTTATTTCTCAGTGTCTCAGGACAGAAAATGTGCCAAGTCAATAAAGTTATGCGCCACATTTTGTGTTTACTGATGCCTGTAATGATCTGCAAAATGTTGATTGGTTGACAGCCCATCTGTAGATTGTGTGATTGGATTGGACAACGAGTATTTGGAGCCCTTGGTCTAAGTCATTGGATTTTCAAATGACACAGTTGCAAAAAAAAGGAGCAAAAAGTCGGTGGTTGAATTTCATTAACGTTTAATGAAAAAGTATGGATTTCAGCAAAAAAAGAAAGACACGCAACTACAGAGGACAAACATTTTATGATTCATTATTTTTTGAAGTATTGACCTTGGGAGAATACATAGCCTTTTTAGTGTTTTTCAAAATTGTTATTACACGACAAGTTCAAGCCAATTTTGTCTGCATTTTCAAATGATATATACTTATGTCTTATGCCTTAATTGTAGCAGCGTAACTGTGTTGTGAGATCTTAACTAGAACAATAAGAAACTATTACTGGATATAGTCAATGGGATAGTTGTTGTCATGGTAGACTTTTAAAACTAATTATGTGGCTGGCCACCCCTTTACAACTCGGAAGGCATGGTTTTGCAGATAAATGAGTAAAAGTGAACTACACTCTTAAAAGAAAAGCTTCCTGTAGGATCCTTTAGGATAATATAAGGTAAAAAATATACCTTAAGATGAATTTCCAAGCCTATACTCTGCCATCAGCTCGTTGTTGAACCGTTGTAGACTTCAGGGGTTCTTTGAAGAAGCCTTTTCAAAAGAGGGGTTCGGTTTGGAACCAGCAGCGCCCTCGTGAGTAAAGGGCGCTCCAGCGCAGAATTCAAATTGAGACCGTTGGTCAAAAGACAACTGGAAGCGGGAAGCGCGCGGATGGTTGGAGAGACGCGACCAATAAGAGATGACTTGCAACGGATTGACGTGAAAGGTGAGTGAACCTTAGCTATTCGCTAGCTAAGATAATAATTCATCAAACTACTATCAAATAACTTAAAAACAATACATGATGTAATGTACTCTTGGTTTTTCATTAGCTAGCCAAGCTACATAGCCTGTAATGTTAGCTGGTAATTGTTGTATAAATGTTGGTACGTTTTAGCTAACGTTAGCTACAGTAGCTAGCTAGTTAAAGTTACTGTAACGTTAGCTAACTTTAGCTAGCTAGACTCAATATTGAGAAATTGTAGTAATTTAAACCCATGATATACTTTCTCACCATCTCCTTCCATCCTCCTCCCTTTAGTACCTGGTTTATCCTGCCCCTGTCCAGTTAAGTGGTGGAGAGTTTGGGAGCTGTGAGCTCTGATAGAGAAATGTATCAACCACCACGAACAGGTAACACACACACACACACACACACACACACACACACACACACACACACACACACAGATGACCCAATGTAGATTATGTTCGACTTGACAAAAAGAAGAATACATAAAGCAGATCAGATTAGTTAGATGCATTTGATATTGAATACTCATGTTGTTTATGTTGTGTTTGTGTCTAATTTATGTCTTTCAGGTTGGTGTATTGGGGCGGATTGTTCTGTCCTCTGTATTTCAGACCAAAGCAAGACAATGTTTAAAGCACTATGGATATACTAACAGGTTAGCCTCTATAAAGTATTTGGATGTATTTGAAGTGTGATTATAGTGTGTTCTGTGTAATTCCTTTAGTCTTTTCCAATACTAACTGAATGGTGAATGAATGTATTTACAGTGAATCAATCAATCAACACAGTGTTTGAACAAAATTCAACTCCAGTTGAAGAACTGGGACAAGCTATAAATCTCATTGTGGGGTAGGCCACATGTTATAAAGATGGTTAAAGCTCCTAAACTGAATTACATCATCAGCATGTTTCCACTGTCCATACCTGCCTACACCTTTAACACCATAGACAAAATGATTCATTTGGACTATTAAAAGGGCCAGGATGAACCAAGCTAGATTACAGGTAAAGACTTAGAAGGGAGGATTAAAGCTCCCTAACATGTAATTATAGCAAGAAGCCTTTATAACTGCCCAGATAGGCTCTCTTTATTGAGAACTCTAATAGGCCAATTTGGGTTGACATGGAAGAATAACTTAATGCCCCATTTGGAGCATCATATTATCTGAGTCAACACTTAAATGTGGGACTGCAGAATCCCATAATGTCCCATAATAAGAAATATGGCGTCAGATAAATAAGAGACAGACATCTTCACCTTTCCTGACAAGCTCTGCTTCTTTATGGAACAACCATAAATACAAATTAGGAGGAAAGGTGGTTGTCTGGAAAGAGTGGGATAGGTTTTGTTTTAGCCTCAACACTAATACATTTCACTTTTGCGCTATGTGTCAACTTTAATTTGAGTGTGGCTGTGGAAGACTGGTCCCTTGATGATGTCTGCAAGTGGCTGAGTACCAATGATCTCCATGATTCCATCCCATCATTCCAAGGTTCACAATCTTTTTGAAGAATGCCAACTCTCTTCAATTGTCCACTTTGCAATGAGCATACTTTCTCTGTGTCCAGACGACTCACACATATTGGCCTCTATCACCAGCATGAACCACATTTCTAATTACCTGTGGACTTAATGGGTGTGGGAAAACAAATAGATGTTTCAGCGCCTATCAGTCACACATCTACCAAAACCACAGAGCTTTTAAGCCCCAACTTAGATGAGAATTGCCCTCATGATGAATTTGAGACTGGGACTGATCCCATTGAAGATTACATGAGTGATGTAGAGAGTCTGCCAGAGGCTGAATATGTTCAAGCCACAGAGATCAACACTGAGCAGCTAATTGAAGGTCTCAAAATCAATATCTGTCTTTTAATTTTGAAAATCAGGAATCAGCATCCCAGCTACGGTACAGAATAGCATTGTTGAGGACCTCTGAACCATTTTGGATGCATTTATGACACAATACAGTGATCCCCTCAGGTTTAATCTTACAAATAAGCAAATAAACGTGGTTGAACATGACGATCTCAGGGACTTGCTTAACAACTCTGCAGTATTTGAGGAATGCATTAGATGCATAAGCTCTGAGTGGATGCTGGAGCATTACTGTGTGAAAGAATTGGGCATGGTCAGGCCAATTGAAGTACCACTGAGCAACAAAGAAGGTTATAAAACAAGGTGATTTCAATCCAGCTACATAGTACCCAGGGTATATGAATATAAAGAGACATGAGACAAAACAATCATAATGAATAAGATTAGATGGACAGGGGGACCTGATCCTAGGTCAGCAATCCTCCTCTGAGACACTTCCCAGGAGTCACCAGGACCAAGAAACCGAACACTTACTGTTGTAAAGTCTAGTTACAGCAGGTGTTTACTGCCATCTAGTGGAAGATACCAATAAAACACTTTATTATCAGGGTGTGGAGACTGCTGAGTGAAACAGAAAGTAAATGTGTTCTTTTGTACAGGATCCATTTTGAGACGACAGAGCAGAAAACACTATATGGAGAGAACAAAAAAATTAAGTGAGTATTTCTAAGTATTTCTGAACAATAATCTGTTTAAAAGGACAGAGTATGTGAGTGAATACCTGGAATGCGATATTACTAGTTAGTAGAACTGCCACTTGAGCTGAGTTGCTGACAGACAGCAGTTTTCAAAGTGGAAACTAATCAGTAGGCCTACATGTTATTTAGATTGTCATTAAGGAGACACCTATTTTACAACCCTTATTCCATGAAACATATTAACGCTGTAGAACTGATGCGCATCAAGAAATAAGGTGACAAAGCACAGGAAAACTACTTTAGGCGCTCTAGAGCACGTTAGATACATTATGTCGGAGGTGGTTTAAACTGCATTCTAATGTCGACTTTGCTTATGGAAAACCATATCATGCGAAGTTTTTTACACATGCTCAGTTGTTGGGTCTCTCGAGTGGAAATTTGAAATGAAAGTTATGGAACTTCCTCATGTGCTTCTGTTATGAGAAAAACTCCACAATAAAACTGACATTAAATGTGGAGAATGAAAGATCTATTGACCATCAACATTTACATTACATTTTAGTCATTTAGCAGACGCTCTTATCCAGAGCGACTTACAGGAGCAATTAGGGTTAAGTGCCTTGCTCAAGGGCACATTAACGTCATTTAGCAGACGCTCTTAGCCAGAGCGACTCACAAATTGGTGCGTTCACCCTATAGCCAGTGGGATAACCACTTTACAATTGGGGGGGGGGGGGGGGGGGGTAGAAGGATTCCTTTATCCTATCCCAGGTATTCCTTAAAGAGGTGGGGTTTCAAATGTCTCCGGAAGGTGGTGAGTGACTCCGCTGTCCTGGCGTCGTGAGGGAGCTTGTTCCACCATTGGGGTGCCAGAGCAGCGAACAGTTTTGACTGGGCTGAGCGGGAACTATGCTTCCGCAGAGGAAGGGGAGCCAGCAGGCCAGAGGTGGATGAGCGCAATGCCCTCGTTTGGGTGTAGGGACTGATCAGAGCCTGAAGGTACAGAGGTGCCGTTCCCCTCACTGCTCCATAGGCAAGCACCATGGTCTTGTAGCGGATGCGAGCTTCAACTGGAAGCCAGTGGAGTGTGCGGAGGAGGGGGGTGACGTGAGAGAACTTGGGAAGGTTGAACACCAGACGGGCTGCGGCATTCTGGATGAGTTGTAGGGGTTTAATGGCACAGGCAGGGAGGCCAGCCAACAGCGAGTTGCAGTAGTCCAGACGGGAGATGACAAGTGCCTGGATTAGGACCTGTGCCGCTTCCTGTGTAAGGCAGGGTCGTACTCTCCGAATGTTGTAGAGCATGAACCTGCAGGAGCGGGTCACCGCCTTGATGTTGGCGGAGAACGACAGGGTGTTGTCCAGGGTCACGCCTAGGCTCTTCGCACTCTGGGAGGAGGACACAGCGGAGTTGTCAACCGTGATGGCGAGATCATGGAACGGGCAGTCCTTCCCCGGGAGGAAGAGCAGCTCCGTCTTGCCAGGGTTCAGCTTGAGGTGGTGATCCGTCATCCATACTGATATGTCTGCCAGACATGCAGAGATGCGATTCGCCACCTGGTTATCAGAAGGGGGAAAGGAGAAGATTAGTTGTGTATCGTCAGCGTAGCAATGATAGGAGAGACCATGTGAGGATATGACAGAGCCAAGTGACTTGGTGTATAGGGAGAAAAGGAGAGGGCCTAGAACTGAGCCTTGGGGGACACCAGTGGTGAGAGCACGTGGTGCGGAGACAGCTTCTCGCCACGCCACTTGGTAGGAGCGACCGGTCAGGTAGGACGCAATCCAGGAGTGAGCCGCGCCGGAGATGCCCAGCTCGGAGAGGGTGGAGAGGAGGATCTGATGGTTCACAGTATCGAAGGCAGCAGACAGGTCTAGAAGGCAGCAGACAGGTCTAGAAGGACAAGAGCAGAGGCCTATTCAAGTAGCCTATTCATTTGTATGCCTATGTAGGCTACTGTAGTCTACCGTTTTATACTATAAATATGTTGAAATGACTGAAGTCGTTGCAAATCATTTTGTGCCACTTGTGTAGCCAACCTGGAGCTGGCAAACAGATGTAATAAATAGCCTTTAACTTCAGTTTATTGTTGTTGTAGCCTTGTGTTATTATGCAATTAATAATGGCCGTGTTTAGTTAATTCAATTGGAAGTTAAAGTGTCACCATGGTCACAGTTCTATCTCAATTGCTGATCAGATGTTAGAATGCATTAGATTGAAGGGCGGCAGGTAGCTTAGTGGGTAAGAGCGTTGTGCCAGTAACCGAAAGGTCGCTGGTTCTAATCCCCGAGCCGACTAGGTGAAAAATCTGTCGATGTGCCCTTAAGCAAGGCACTTAACCCTAATTGCTCATGTAAGTCGCTCTGGATAAGAGCGTCTGCTAAATGACTAAAATGTAAAATGTAATTGAAGGTAACAGTCAGTCAGAGTAGGCTACAGGTAAAGAAATAACCTGGCTGTTGTTGACAAGCATAGGCCTATTCAGTTCATATCCATATTATTAATATTTGATTCAGTGATTGAAATTACGACCCCATCCTCAGTAGCCTATTCCAGCAGGCTACTGGGCAACAGAAGCACTTCCTACCTCAAAATCGCCTTGCTATTCATGTTAAATAAATTAGTCTGTCAATTTGAACTAAGCAAGCTGCTAAATCATTCAGCTTACATCTTGCCTACATGTTGCCCAGGCTACTGGAGGCTATCTGAAATAAGATGTAGGCCTATCAGGGGCTATGTTTTGGCCTAGTTTTCAGGCCTTGTTGGTGGGTTTGGCGGAGTCATTGGGCTAGAAAAAGTCATTGCATTAAATCACCTGACTGTTTGGATGTGTCTGTTAGTTAATGTTTTATTTCTGAGAGATAATGAATAAAATAGAACAATTGACATTCAATATTTAGTTGTCACTGTGTTCACCACAACCAACATGCTTGATCTCATGTTTAGGGGTCAGTGCTCAAATGGGTCTCTCTGGATCGAGAGAGGAGGAGGGCCCTGCCTCTAAAATGAGTCTCTCTGGGGAGAGAGAGAGGAGGGGGGCCCTGCCTCTAAAATGAGTCTCTTTGGGGAACATGACACCAAAACTAAGAGGTGAGCTGAAAATATTGTTTAAAAATTTATATTAGAAAATGCTATATAGGAGAAAAGAAAATCACATTTGTGATTTTTCATCAGAAATGATTACTAATAGGTACCTTCAATGTAACTATTGTAGATTTGAGATGTGATTTAAAACCATTGTTTAGCTGGAATGTAATGTTCGTATCCTGTATATTTGACTGTGATACGTGGTCGTCTCACCTAGCTACCTTAAGATGAATGCATTTACAGATGCCATATCTTAATTTTATCCAGTTTCTCACAGCAGGAATATAATCCTGCAGCAATAGCAAATGTGTATTTTTAGGTGGATTATAATTAAGGGATATTTTCTGTAGGGGTTCATGCATTTTTCATCAGGGAAAATCAAGTCTGACATTTTAAAGTGGAAATTACACACTTTAGACACCTTTATAAAGCCTTGTAGTGGTTTAATAATTTATTTAAGCAATAAAAGCTAATTGACCAACATTTCTGAAAATGGATATATAGCGTTTTGGAATGAAACTCTTGTTTCCCCATCTGAGCTCAGAGTAGATGAGAGACGTAATGTTTGTCTCTGTTGTGTTGAAGCCCAATCAAGCAGGAGAGACCAGCCTCCCCTGTACCCAGCTGTGTGTCCATGAAGAGTGACCGGTCTATGGAACGTCCTATATTCTTTAGAGAGGGAGACTTTTCTAGTGAACAAAGGTAAGAAGAACTCATGGGTCATGGTCAGTGAGTTAAACAACACTGTCTCTAGTCATTTCTCCTCTCCCATTTTACCATTTATTTTTGTTGTTTTCATAATCCATAGAATAATATTTTTTTCAATTTTCATAGTCCTGAAACAATATTAAACAAACACAACATTCCCTCCCTGTGTGTGTGTGTGTGTGTGTGTGTGTGTGTGTGTGTGTGTGTGTGTGTGTGTGTGTGTGTGTGTGTGTGTGTGTGTGTGTGTGAGTGTGTGTGCACTCCCTGGATGAGGAGATGTAATCTCTATCCTGATTGCCTAGTCACTTTTAACCCTACCTACATGTACATATTACCTCAACTACCTGGTACCCCTGCACGTTGACTCAGTACTCCTTATAGCCTCATTATTATTATTTTATTATGTTACTATTTCCTTTTTTTATTTAGCTAATTTTTGTTACTTTTTAACTAAATTGTTGGGAAAGGGCTCGTAAGTAAGCATTTCACGGTAAAGTGTACCACTGTTGTATTCGGCGCATGTGACATACAATTTCATTTAATTTAATTTGAAGGTCATGCGTAAAAACATGTCATCAGGTCGAGCAGTCGTCTCACGCCGAACGGTCGTCTCACGCCGAACTGCGCATGTGCAGGCCGACAAATCAAAGGCACTCCTTCCATATAAAGTTGTTTTTGACTAACATGAAAACGTGTCAGTTTGTCACTTTCACGAGGTTGAAGTAATAATGTGTTCAACTACTAAAGACAGAACATTTATAAAATGAACAAATCAATCAATCCAAATTAGATTTGTCACATGCACCGAATACAACAGGTGTAGACCTTACTGTGAAATGCTTACTTACGAGCCCTTAACCAACAATGCTGAGTTAAAAAATGTTTTACTAACAACTAAGGAAGTCATTTTTACTTCTTTGACTTCTCAAACCCTAAACCCTGGCCTGGTCTGCTTCATATGTGTACCACAATTATATATTTTTTTACATCAGCAGTTGTCACAAAGTGCTTATATAGAAACCCAGTCTAAAACCCCAAAGAGCAAGCAATGCAGATGTAGAAGCACGGTGGCTAGGAAAAACTCCCTAGAAAGGCAGGAACCTAGGAAGAAACCTAGAGAGGAACCAGGCTCTGAGGGGTGGCCAGTCCTCTTCTTTCTGTGCTTGGTGGAGATTATAAGAGGATATGGCCATTAAGGCCAGATCGTTCTTCAAGATTTTCAAATGTTCATAGATGACCAGCAGGGTCAAATAATAATCACAGTGGTTACAGAGGTTGCAACAGGTCAGCACCTCAGGAGTAAATGTCAGTTGGCTTATCATAGCCGAGCATTCAGAGGTCGAGACAGCAGGAGTGGTAGAGAGAGAGAGAGGGTCGAAACAGCAGGTTCGGGACAAGGTTGCACGTCCGTTGAACAGGTCAGAGTTCCATATCCGCAGGCAGACCAGCAGAAACTGGATCAGTCACGTCTGGTGGAGCATGTATCGACACTGATAGGATCGGAAGAAGGGGAGCGCAGCTCTCGGATCAGTTTTGACCATTCAAATCTTTCCATAGCATTATAATTATTTCACAATACTGACCACGGATCAGCTTCTAGAAAGATATTACTACTTACGGCTGCACAGATTCGGCACATTGTGCACATGTTAGGCTACACATCATGAAATATATTGAGACAATTTACAGACAGTAGCAAAATAGAACATGAAATATATTTCAATATGATTGAAATAGGCCTATAGCCTACTGTTTATATTTTAATGCAGTCATCTCAGTTTTCATTTGAAGCATCATTTGTGTACTTCCCTTGTTTGAATCAATTGCAAAGACATTTGCAACTTTGTATTTGTATTCAACTTTGTTCTGAATGTATAGGTGGTCAAAAAGAGACGGATAAACCATGTGATTCTATGTTTAGCGGAGATCTTCTGTGTATAAAGTGACGCGGGAGGGCAAACAAGCATCTAACGACGCACTTGGCTGTTCTACAAGTGGTCTGAGGCAGGTGTTAGAATATGAGTGTTTTCAAGTGCAACGTTAATAACGATGGTTTTGGGAAACAGCTCAGAGATTTAACAATGCTCCTACGAAGGTTCTAATGATGAATTTGGCCTTAAAATGCTTTTGGGAATCCGGACCCTGAATGAAAAACATCTGCTAAATGTTAAATGACTAATTGACTAAAAAATAAAATGTAAATGTTTTACATACAGATCTCATATTACTGTTTTGAATTATTTTTTTTTAAATATTTAAATATTGATGTCACAAGTGTATCATTTGTACAGTTCTTTATTAAAAATGTAGTTATTTGTTACATTTAACTGTGTAAAATCTAGCAGTACTACTTATTTCTCTGAGAGTGAGGCAGATATATAGCATTTTGCAAAAAAAACATTTGTCTCTCTGAAATTAAGCTATTAAGTGATCGATTTTAAACAAACACATGTCTGTCATTGAACAACACTATGCCATGATTAGCTAGTGAGAAAACACAACCATTTATTTGATCATTTCTTTAAACAATAGAAGCTAATTTATGAAAATTTCTGAAAATGGATATATAGCGTTTTGGAATGAAACTCTTGTTTCCCTATCTGAGCTCAGAGTAGATGAGAGATGTAATGTTTGTCTCTGTTGTGTTGAAGTCCAATCAAGCAGGAGAGACCAGCCTCCCCTGTACCCAGCTGTGTGTCCATGAAGAGTGACAAGTCTATGGGTAAACCTATAAACTTCAGAGAGGGAGACTCTTCTAGTGAACAAAGGTAAGAAGAACTCATGGGTCATGGTCAGTGAGTTAAACAACACTGTCTCTAGTCATTTCTCCTCTCCCATTTTCCCATTTATTTTGGTTGTTTTCATAATCCATAGGCTAATCCCTTTTTCCATTTTCATAGTCCTAAAACAATATTAAACCAACACTACATTCCCTCCCTGTATGTATGTGTATGTGTGTGTGTGTGTGTGTGTGTGTGTGTGTGTGTGTGTGTGTGTGTGTGTGTGTGTGTGTGTGTGTGTGTGTGTGAGTGTGAGTGTGAGTGTGTGTGTGTGTGTGTGTGTGTACTCCCTGGATGAGGAGATGTAATCTCATGTTTTGTCCACAGAAACCAACAGGAGAGATCAGAGTCAGAGATTATCAGTGGTCAGTCTTCCCAGAGTCATCAAACCGACCTGGCCTCCATATTCAGTGTATGTGGTCCTGTTATGTACATTTGTTTTTGTTTACCTCAAGTAAAGTTGATCTGTCAATCATTCATTAATGTGTTAATGAGAAAGCATTTAGTCTCTTGATTAACTTATTTACTTGATTTATTTCAGTTGCTTGAAGAGAATATTATGACATTTGTGAAGAACGAGCTGAATATGTTCAAGAGGATTCTTAGTACAGAACTCCCAGAAGGCTTTGAGAGTCAGAAGCAGGATAAGGAAGTGGTGGATGCTGAAGATGAGAAGCAGGAGAGCAGTGCCAGAGAGGGGGCTCTGAAGATCACACTGCACGTCCTGAGGAAAATGAACCAGAAGGAGCTTGCTGACACACTGGAGAAAAGTAAGAGCTGTCTGCCTCATGTTGAATGCTGTTTTATAACATTTAAAAGCTGTAGCTAAAGTACAGCTAAAGTAGCTGTGTAACTCAGTGATATTGTAGCAGCCTTAACACAACACCTAGTGACCTCATCAAGTAGCAGCAGGGATGTGTTGTGTTGAGAGAGAGAGAGAGAGGGGGAGAGAGAGAGAGAGAGAGAGAGAGAGAGAGAGAGAGAGAGAGATAATACCAATAATAATTTAATCAGTCACACCAGTGTGTAATGCATTATGAAAACATTTACACATTTATACAGTCAGTTAAGCGAAGAAATGATTATAATTTTAAATGTTATAACAGTCCTAGAATACTGTAGGCATTAAAACAGATGTAATATTAATATCCTCTGTGTTATTTCTTCATTCAGATGCACTTGCTGTGATTTGCCAACGTGAACTCAAATCTAATCTAAAGAAGAAGTTTCAATGTGTATTTGAGGGGATCGCTAAACAAGGAAACCCAACACTTCTCAATAAGATGTACACAGAGCTCTACATCACTGAGGGTGGAACAGGAGAGGTCAATAATGAACATGAGCTGAGACAGATTGAGACAACAACCAGGAAACAAGCAAGACCAGAGACTGCAATCAAATGTAACGACATCTTCAAACCCTTAACTGGACAAGAAAAACTTATCAGAACTGTGCTGACAAAGGGAGTCGCTGGCATTGGAAAAACAGTCTCTGTGCAGAAGTTCATTCTGGACTGGGCTGAAGGAAAAGCTAATCAGGATGTCCAATTTGTATTTTCATTCCCTTTTCGGGAGCTGAATTTGATGAACGGGGATAAACACACTTTGATTGAACTTCTCAATCACTTCTCAATGGAAACCAAAGAATCAAGAATCTCCAACTACGACAAATACAAAGTTCTGTTCATCTTTGATGGTCTGGATGAGTGCCGACTGCCCCTAGACTTCCAGAAGAACAAGATTTGTTGTGACGTCACAGAGTCAACCTCAGTGGATGTTCTGCTGACAAATCTCATCAAGGGAAATCTGCTTCCCTCTGCTCTCCTCTGGATAACTACCCGACCTGCAGCAGCCAATAAGATCCCTTCAGTGTGTGTTGACCAGGTGACAGAGGTACGAGGGTTCAATGACCCACAGAAGGATGAGTACTTCAGGAAGAGATTCAGTGATGAGGACCTGGCCAGCAGAATAATCTCACACATAAAGACATCAAGGAGCCTCCACATCATGTGCCACATTCCAGTCTTCTGTTGGATTTCTGCAATAGTCCTTGAACACATGCTGAAACATAAGAGAGAAGAGATGCCCAAGACTCTGACTGAGATGTTCATACACCTTGTGGAGTTTCATACCAAACAGAAGAATGAAAAGTATATTGGGAAAGAAGAGACAGGTCCACACTGGAATAAAGAGAGCATTCTGTCACTGGGAAAACTGGCTTTTCAACAGCTTGTGAATGGCAATCTGATTTTCTATGAAGAAGACCTGAAAGAGGCTGGCATTGATGTCAATGAAGCGTCAGTGTACTCAGGATTGTGCACACAGCTCTTTAAAGAGGAATGTGGGCTGTACCAGGACAAGGTGTACTGCTTCGTGCATCTGAGCATTCAGGAGTTTCTGGCTGCTGTATATGTGTTCCTCTCATTCATCAACAACAATGAGAATCTAATGGCCAAACCTCAATCAACATCCAGCAACTTTTCTGTGATGATCAGACACAAGCGTAAAGTTACTGTCTACAAGAGTGCTGTGGATAAAGCCTTACAAAGTGAGACAGGAAACCTGGACCTGTTCCTCCGCTTCCTTCTGGGCCTCTCACTGGAGTCCAATCAGAAGCACTTACGAGGTCTACTGACAAAGACAAGAAGCAGCTCACAGAGCCATGAAGAAACAGTCAAGTACATCAAGGAGAAGATCAGGGAGAATCCCTCTCCAGAGAGGTGCATCAATCTGTTCCACTGTCTGAATGAACTGAATGACCATTCTCTTGTGGAGGAGATCCAAAGCTACCTGAGATCAGGAAGTCGCTCAAAAGCCAAACTGTCACCTGCACAGTGGTCAGCTCTGGTCTTTGTGTTGCTGACTTCAGAAAAGGAGCTGGATGTGTTTGACCTGAAGAAATACTCCAGATCAGAGGAAGGTCTTCTGAGGCTGCTGCCAGTATTCAAAGCCTCCAGAGCTGCTCTGTGAGTACATCAAATGACATATAAGAACTAATCATCAGGAATAAATATTAAGTTTAGAGAAATATATGTATTATAATATGTATATAATATATAATATTACATTGAAAAACTTACTGAATCAATGCATTGATGTTCACATTAGTATAACAATATGACCATACAATTCTAGGAGACGGAAAATGAATCGATATGTTGTTTAAGAGAATAAACCAAATGCATCTGCCATTGTCCTTCTACACTACTGTTGTTAAATTAACAGTGTGTTTGTGAAATCATGATGATCACTCTGTCAGGCTGTCAGGCTGTGGAGTCACAGAGGAAGGCTGTGCTTCTCTGATCTCAGCTCTGAAGTCAAACCCCTCACACCTGAGAGAGCTGGATCTGAGTAACAATGACCTGAAGGATTCAGGAGTGAAGCTGCTCTCTGCTGGACTGGGGAATCCCCACTGTAAACTGGAGACTATGAGGTCAGTATTCCTGTAGTTGGTCAACAAGTGATAACTGTTCAGCAGATCCACATGTGTTTACCAGACACACATAGTCCACACCATATGTGTTTGGACAGTGAAGTTTACAGTTTTAAATTTGGTGCTATACTCCATCATTTTGGATTTGAGATATAATGTTTCATATTAGGCAACAGTATATAATGTCACCTTTTATTTGAGGATATTTTCATACATATTTGTGTTACTGTTTAGAAATGAAAGCACTTTATGTATCTAGTTCTTCCATTTGAAAAAGTCATAATAATTTGGACATATTCACTTATATTGTATTAAAGTAGTCATAAGTTTAGTATTTGGTCCCATATTCCTTACCCACAGTGATTACCTCAAGCTTGTGATTCTACAAACTTGTTGAATATATTTGCAGTTTTTTTTGGTTGTGTTTTGGTTTATGTTTTCCCCAATAGAAACTGAATGGTGAATAATGTCCTGTCATTTTGGAGTCACTTCACTTGTATTGTCAGTAAGAATAGAAGATGTTTCTGAACACTTCTACATTCATGTGGATGCTACCATGATTATGAATAATGTCATTTTGGAGTTACAGTGTTGAGACACCGACGTTTATTGTTCAATTTGCTTTTTGCGTAATGGTCAGTGACAGTATGAGTGTAGCCAGATCCTTTTCACTCGCTATCCTTGTTTAATTGTGTGGTTCACCGGATTCGTCATCATCCTCGAGGGACAGAAGAACGACCTGCTAGTTAGCCAAGCTAGTCGGTACAGCTAGCTAAGCTAGCTACTCTACCAGCAGCATCCTAGTTACCCTAGCTACCACTACATCATCACCGGCTGCCTGCATTTCTTGTGGACCGATGGAGCTCCCTGGTTGTTTCTTCCACCTGTTAAATACCGTGGAGGGCTTCTCCCTCTCTCATTGACGGATGCTGGCCTACGCTCCCTCTGTCCGGTTCTCCTCTCTTCACTAGATGGATGGTAACTTTAGTGTTTAACCCCTCTGTGTCCAAGGACCAAACTTTTGAATATAATTTTTTTAACGCTTTTTTTCTGAGAAAAACTAGTTCATTGTATCCGCCATGGAGCCCAGTTTCATAATATTACCTTGTCCCTAGTTATGAAGTAATCACGAAAAAATAGGCCTAATGTTCGGACATTTTTCACCCTACCAGCTCCTATTAGTTCTATTGAGCTCCGTGACACCGACTCGCCTTCAGAACGTTCTATTGCCAGTCCATTGTTCTGCGTCACAATGCCAGCTTCACTATTGTTATCAATGAGACCTGCGTGCATTAACCCTGTAGGTTTACCTCAGGTAACTTATTATTAACAAGGTTACGGCTACTTTGTGAGCGTTAACCCTGTAGGTTTACCTCAGGTAACTTATTATTAACAAGGTTACAGCTACTTGGTGAGCGCTAACCCTGTAGGTTTACCTCAGGTAACTTATTATTAACAAGGTTACGGCTACTTTGTGAGCGCACTCAATGTTAACCTGAGTACATGTTGTGGTCACCAATAGTGAGGTGAGACACAGTTTAAGAGGCGATGGCTGGCGGATAGCCATCAAACATTAAACATTTTCTGGTAATGGTTAACCATATTTGTTTTAAGAAAAAAGTGTACAATCTAAACAAAACGCATGTCCCTGTCCTCTTTTTCAAGATGTGGCCGATTTAAACAGCCAGAAGACATTTTTAAATTAAGAAATAACCATTTTTTGGACGACTTGTTGTTTCTAAATGACTGCTGGGTAATTTGATATGCATCTAAATCTTCGTTCATAGGCATCAAATTGAGCGAATGCTGCGCAGGTTCACTGAGTTGCAAACCAAATGGGTATAATGGGGTGATTGTTGTCTAATTGGGTGGTCTAGCTAATGGATTTGTAGATCTGACGCAGTTGCTACCTCAGATTATGAGCCTAAGCCTAGCAAGTGTCATGAAGGAGTTGTGTAGTACCCACAGACGGCCACTGGGAGGCGCAAGAGAGCAATAAACCCATACTGTTTTTTTGCCATAAGAACCATAAACCTAACATTCATTCAAATGTATTTATAATGCACTCACTGTTCACCTCGTTGTGGTCATCATTGTCGGCAGGAATATGGGACCAAATACTAAACATTTGACTACTTTAAAACACAATAAGTGAATTGGTCAGAATACTTATGACGTCTTCAAATAGGGGACTAGATACATAAAGTGCATTTATTTTTCTAAATGGTGAAACAGATATGTATGAAAATACCCTCAAATAAAAGGTGACATTATATACTGTCACCTCATATGAAACATTTGATCTCAAATCCAAAATGCTGGAGTATAGAGCCACATTTAAAATGTTAGCTTCACTGTCAAACTAGATATGGTGTGGACTGTATACTCAATACAATCTAAATCTGATACCTCACTGTCTGTCTTTTGACTGATACTGCTTTTTAAACTGCTCTGGTCAGTCTACTCAAATATTTGTACTATACATTTTTCTATCTACATGCAATAATTTGATAATTTGTCATTTCTAATAATGAAACATTCATTTATGAATAGATATGGCAGGTTTCAGGACACTGATATATCTGAATATGTTGAAAAAAATATACTGCCACTATTTTGACCACCAAAGAATAGCAGTGTGGTTTTAATATGATTTGACTCTTTGCAGGCTATCAGGCTGTCTAGTCACAGAGGAAGGCTGTGCTTCTCTGGTCTCAGCTCTGAAGTCAAACCCCTCACACCTGAGAGAGCTGGACCTGAGCTACAATCACCCAGGAGACTCAGGAGTCAGACTGCTCTCTGCTGGACTGGAGGATCCACACTGCAGACTGGAGAAACTCAAGTATGTAGAGGGTTTATGACAATGTTCATATCAGACATGTTGGAGTTATCAGGCTAGTTAAGACAAACATTCTGACCACCACTTGGACTAAGTGATATAAAGACTGTGTGTGTGTGTGTGTGTGTGTGTGTGTGTGTGTGTGTGTGTGTGTGTGTGTGTGTGTATGTGTGTGTGTGTGTGTGTGAGTTCAGGTGTATCCCTCAATGACTGTCTGTTCTTCTGCTTACCGCTACAGTGTGGAACATGGTGGAGAGAACACAATGAAACCTGGACTTAGAAAATGTGAGTGTTGACTGCTGTGAAGAATATGACTAAGAATAAGTCTTAATTCAAGTGAAGTCAAAGTCAAAGACCACCATCATTACTTACTTGGTCATATTAAATATCAGCTGTAGTTCTACAGAAGCACAAATCAGGGACACCAAAGTTTACAAAGAGTTGCTTTGACAATGTGTGTGTCTGTGTGTGTGTGTGGCGTGTTCGTGTTACTTTAGAAATGTGTGTGTGTGTTCATGCATGAAGATGTGTGTGTGTGTCCAGTGTGTGTTCAGGATGTGTTTCCAGTGTGTGTGTTCAGGATGTGTGTGTGTGTTCATGCATGCATACAGGTGTGAGTGTGTGTTCAATGCGTTTGTGTGTGTACAGGATGTGTGTGTGTGTGTTCAGGATGTGTGTGTGTGTAATTAATGGGAATAAGTGTGTTTTATATTACCATACAGTATAACATATGATCATTCAACAAGTCTCAAGTTACCTTAACTTCTCCTTTTGATACCTAGAAACATCTACATTAAATGAATTAGTGAAAAGTGAGTTAACATTCTAATGTGAATGATGATGATTTCTAATATTGTGTCTGGTTTCATCCATCAGATGTCTGTGATCTCACACTGGACCTAAACACAGTAAACAGATTCCTCTCTCTGTCTGAGGAGAACAGAAAGGTGACATGTAGGAGAGAGGAGCAGCCGTATCCTGATCACCCAGAGAGATTTGAGGTCTATAGACAGGTGCTGTGTAGAGAGGGTCTGACTGGGCGCTGTTACTGGGAGGTAGAGTGGAGTGGGAGAAGGGCTGATATAGGAGTGACATATAAAGGAATCAACAGGAGAGGAGAGGGTAGTGACTGTAAGATTGGATTCAATGACAAGTCCTGGAGTCTGATCTACTCTGAGAACCGTTACTCTGCCTGGCACAATAGTAACCCCACTCCCATAGACGTCCCCTCCTCCAGCCCCCACAGAGTAGGAGTGTATCTGGACTGGCCAGCCGGCACTCTGTCCTTCTACAGAGTCTCCTCTGACACACAGCGCCGGAAGAAGATGGCTGCCGTTTTACAGCCCTCTAACCAATTGTACTATTATGTGTGTTTTTCCGCGTTATTTGTAATTTATTTTGTACATAATGTTTATGCCATCGTCTCTTATAACCAAAGAGAGCTTCTGGATATCAGGACAGCGATTACTCACCTCGCGTTGGACGAACCCTTTTTCTTCAACGAGGCGTTCGCGAAGGATATTCTACAGACTCCAGACAAGGCCCAGATCCCCGTCATTCGCGTGAGGAAGAGACGGAGATACCGTGGACGTAGGTCGGGGTGCCTTGTAAAGATCCGACGGCGAACGAGTAAACTGCCTCTCCCATCAATCCTATTAGCCAACGTTCAAGCTTTGGATAATAAAATGGACGATTTAAGATTACGGTTATCCTACCAACGGGACATTAAAAACTGTAATATCTTATGTTTCACGGAGTCGTGGCTGAATGACAACAATGACAACATTCAGCTAGCAGGCTATACGCTACATCGGCAGGACAGAACGGCAGACTCGGGTAAGACGAGGGGTGGCGGTCTCTGTATTTTTGTAAACAACAGCTGGTGCACAAAATCAAATACTAAGGAAGTCTCAAGGTTTTGCTCGCCTGAGGTAGAGTATCTTATGATAAGCTGTAGACCACACTATTTACCAAGAGAGTTTTCATCTATACTTTTCATAGCTGTCTATTTACCACCACAAACCAATGCTGGCATTAAGATTGCACTGAATGAGTTGTACAAGGCCATTAATCAACAGGAAAACGCTCATCCAGATGCAGCGCTCCTAGTAGCAGGGGACTTTAATGCAGGGAAACTTAAATCCGTTCTACCTCATTTCTACCAGCATGTTAAATGTGCAACCAGAGGGGAAAAAACTCTAGACCACCTTTACTCCACACACAGAGACGCATACAAAGCTCTCCCTCGCCCTCCATTTGGCAAATCTGACCATAACTCTATCCTCCTGATTCCTGCTTATAAGCAAAAACTGAAGCAGGAAGCACCAGTGACTCGGCTAATAAAAAAGTGGTCAGATGACGCAGATGCTAAGCTACAGGACTGTTTTGCTAGCACAGACTGGAACATGTTCAGGGATTCTTCAGACAGCATTGAGGAGTACACCACATCAGTCACTGGCTTCATCAATAAGTGCATCGATGATGTCGTCCCCACAGTGACCGTACGTACATACCCCAACCAGAAGCCATGGATTACAGGAAACATCCGCACTGAGCTAAAGGGTAGAGCTGCCGCTTTCAAGGAACGGGACTCTAACCCGGACGCTTATAAGAAATCCCGCTATGACCTCCGACGAACCATCAAACAGGCAAAGAGTCAATACAGGTCTAAGATTGAATCATACTACACTGGCTCTGACGCTCGTCGGATGTGGCAGGGCTTGAAAACTATTACAGACTACAAAGGGAAGCACAGCCGCGAGCTGCCCAGTGACACAAGCCTACCAGACGAGCTAAACCACTTCTATGCTCGCTTCGAGGCAAGCAACACTGAAGCATGCATGAGAGCACCAGCTGTTCCGGACGACTATGTGATCACGCTCTCCGTAGCCGATGTGAGTAAGACTTTTAAGCAGGTCAACATTCACAAGGCCGCAGGGCCAGACGGATTACCAGGACGTGTACTCCGAGCATGTGCTGACCAACTGGCAAGTGTCTTCACTGACATTTTCAACATGTCCCTGACTGAGTCTGTAATACCAACATGTTTCAAGCAGACCACCATAGTCCCCGTGCCCAAGAACTCTAAGATAACCTGCCTAAATGACTACCGACCCGTGGCACTGACGTCTGTAGCCATGAAGTGCTTTGAAAGACTGGTCATGGCTCACATCAACAGCATAATCCCAGAAACCCTAGACCCACTCCAATTTGCATACCGCCCCAACAGATCCACAGATGATGCAATCTCTATCGCACTCCACACTGCCCTTTCCCACCTGGACAAGAGGAACACCTACGTGAGAATGCTATTCATTGACTACAGCTCAGCATTCAACACCATAGTGCCCTCAAAGCTCATCACTAAGCTAAGGATCCTGGGACTAAACACCTCCCTCTGCAACTGGATCCTGGACTTCCTGACGGGCCGCCCCCAGGTGGTAAGGGTAGGTAACAACACATCTGCCACACTGATCCTCAACACGGGGGCCCCTCAGGGGTGCGTGCTCAGTCCCCTCCTGTACTCTCTGTTCACCCATGACTGCATGGCCAGGCACGACTCCAACACCATCATTAAGTTTGCCGACGACACAACAGTGGTAGGCCTGATCACCGACAACGATGAGACAGCCTATAGGGAGGAGGTCAGAGATCTGGCCGTGTGGTGCCAGGACAACAACCTCTCCCTCAACGTGACCAAGACAAAGGAGATGATTGTGGACTACAGGAAAAAAAAGAGGACTGAGCACGCCCCCATTCTCATCGACGGGGCTGTAGTGGAACAGGTTGAGAGCTTCAAGTTCCTTGGTGTCCACATCACCAACGAACTATCATGGTCCAAACACACCAAGACAGTCGTGAAGAGGGCACGACAAAGCCTATTCCCCCTCAGGAGACTAAAAAGATTTGGCATGGGTCCTCAGATCCTCAAAAAATTCTACAGCTGCACCATCGAGAGCATCCTGACTGGTTGCATCACCGCCTGGTATGGCAACTGCTTGGCCTCTGACCGCAAGGCACTACAGAGGGTAGTGCGTACGGCCCAGTACATCACTGGGGCAAAGCTCCCTGCCATCCAGGACCTCTATACCAGGCGGTGTCAGAGGAAGGCCCTCAAAATTGTCAAAGACTCCAGTCACCCTAGTCATAGACTGTTCTCTCTGCTACCGCACGGCAAGCGGTACCGGAGTGCCAAGTCTAGGTCCAAAAGACTTCTCAACAGCTTCTACCCCCAAGCCATAAGACTCCTGAACAGCTAATCATGGCTACCCGGACTATTTGCACTGCCCCCCCCACCCCATCCTTTTTACGCTGCTGCTACTCTGTTAAGTATTTATGCATAGTCACTTTAACTCTACCCACATGTACATATTACCTCAACTACCTCAACTAGCCGGTGCCCCCGCACATTGACTATGCAACGGTACCCCCCTGTATATATAGCCTCCCTACTGTCACTTTATTCTATTGTATATATAGCCTCCCTACTGTCACTTTATTTTTTACTTCTGCTCTTTTTTTCTCAACACTTTTTTGTTGTTGTTTTATTCTTACTTTTTTGTTTAAAATAAATGCACTGTTGGTTAAGGGCTGTAAGTAAGCATTTCACTGTAATGTCTGCACCTGTTGTATTCGGCGCATGTGACCAATAAAATTTGATTTGATTTGATTTGATTTGACACTGACCCACCTGAACACATTCCACTCCACATTCACTGAGCCCCTCTATCCAGGGTTTTGGGTTTGGGATGACTCCTCAGTGTCCCTGTAAATAATAACCATGGTAACACTGACACACACACACACACACACTGGACACACACACACTGGATACACACACACACACACACACACACACACACACACACACACACACACTGGACACACACACCCTGGATACACACACAAACACACACACACACACACACACTGGACACACACACACACTGGACATACACACGCACACTGGATACACACACCGAACACACACACACCGGACACACACACACACACACACACACACACACACACACACACTGGACACACACACACACACACACACTGGACACACACACACACACACTGGACACACACACGCATACTGGATACACACACTGAACACACACACACTGGACACACACACACACACTGAACACACACACACTGGACACACACACGCACACTGGATACACACACACACACACACACACACACACTGGACACACACACGCATACTGGATACACACACTGAACACGCACACACACTGGACACGCATCAACACACAAACACTGGATACACACACACACACACATTGGACACACGCATACTGGACACACACATGACACACACACACACACACACACACACACTGGACACACACACACACACTGGACAAACACACACAGGACACACACAACAACAACACACACACATACACACACACACACACACACTGGACACACCCACACTGGACACAAACACACACTGGACACACACACACACACTGGACACAAACACACACACACACTGGACACACACACACACACACTGGACACACACACACAGGACACACACACACACACAAAGGACACACACACTGGACACACACACACACACACAGGACACACACACACACAAAGGACACACACACTGGACACACACACACACACACACACACACACACTGGACACACACACACACTGGACACACACACAAACACACACTGGACACACACACACACACACACACACACACTGGACAAAAACACACACACACTGGACACACACACACACACACACAAAGGACACACACACTGGACACACACACACACACACACACACACACCTGACACACACACACACACACTGGACCCACTCACACACACACACACACTGGACACAAACACACACACACTGGACACACACACACAGGCCACACACACACACAAAGGACACACACACTGGACACACACACACTGGACACACACAAACACACACACATACTGGACACAAACACACACACTGGACACAAACACACACACACACACACACACACACTGAACACACACACACACACACACTTAACACACACACACTGAACACACACACACTGGACACACACACACTGGACACACACACACTGAACAAACAAACTGGGCACACACACACTGAACACACACACACGCATGACACACACCCACACACACTGGACACACACACACTGCACACACACACACTGGATACACACACACACACTGGACACACACACACAGGACACACAAATACACACTGCACACACACACACTGGACACACACACACACTGGACACACACACACACACACTGGACACACACACACACACACACACACTGGACACACACACACCAAGGACACACACTGGACACACACACACACACACACACACACAGTGGACAGAAACACACACACACTGGACACACACACACACTGGACACACACAAACACTGGACACACACACACACTGGACAGACACACACTGGACACACACACACACACTGAACACACACACACACACACTGGACAGCCACACACTGGACACACACACACACACACACACACACACACACACACACACTCACACACTGAACACACACACACTATGAACACACACACATACAACACACACACACACACACACACACACTGGACACACACACACTGGACACATTTCCTTGTGTTGGATTTTGATGAAAGGAAATCCCATATAGCCTACTGGACAGGACTTTGCTATGGCATCTTCTGTTTGGGTGTCTCAGGTCAGGTCTGAGCCATGATCAGAATGTGTCTCTGTGTCTATTTCCAGCCCTGCCATTTCTACCTGTCCTGATCTAGTGTTTCACCCCTGACCTCCTCACACCGTCTCACTGTCCATGTCTGCTTTTAGCTCCCACCTCTATTTCACTGTGTTATAATGGACCTTATGCTTGTTATGTCACCTCTGTAACCAGTTATCAAACATACTGACCTTTCTGACCCTATCCCATGGCCCTACTTTCTAGAAATGAACATTTAAATTCCTCTGAGTTTTGTTTTGTGTCCATTTAGTTATGTATTTGTTGTATATTGGGGTTGTGCTGCAGAGCATCATGGGGGTTTGTATGTGTTGAGATGATCACGTTCCAGATAAATGGTTGAACTGATTCCTGTCTCCTGTCTCATCATTATTGAATTGTTATACAGACGTGGTTATGAAACCCACGAGACATAACAAAAGATTGGTGATGAGTAAGTCTGAATCTACAGGAACTATTCTGTCTGGAAGAAGTGGGTTTTTACAACAGTTTAAAACTGTTATTTTCTGTGTTACAGAATAGGCTAATGTTAGCACAGTGTATTGCTAGCAGAGGCAAGTGCATAGTCGAGCTAGCTAAGAAAGAGAGTTAACCAGTGGTGTAAAGTACTTAAGTAAAAATACTTTAAAGTACTACTTAAGTAGTTTTTTAGGGGTATCTGTACTTGACTTTACTATTTATAGTTTTGTCTACTTTTACTTTTACTTCACTACATTCCTAAAGAAAATAATGTACTTTTTACTCCATACATTTTCCCTGACACCCAAAAGTACTAGTTACATTTTGAATGCTTAGCAGGACAGAAAATGGTCCAATTCACACACTTATCAAGAGAACATCCCTACTGCCTCTGATCTGGCAGACTCACTAAACACAAATGCTTTGTTTGTAAATTGTCTGAATGTTGGAGTTTGCCTCTGGCTGAACGTACATTTTAAAAACAAGAAAATCGTCTGGTTTGCTTTATGTAAGGAATTTGAAATGATTTGTACTTAAGTATATTTTAGCAATTACATTTACTTTTGATACTTAAGTATATTTAAAACCAAATACTTTTAGACTTTTACTCAAGTAGTATTTTACTGGGTGACTTTCACTTTTAGTTGAGTCATTTTCTATTAAGGTATATTTACTTTTACTCAAGAATGACAATTGGGTACTTTTTCCACCACTGGAGTTAACATCATCATGGACGGCAGAAAAGGACTGGAGACGGACATCGGAGCGGGAAAACAACGTGATTAAAAAGGAGGAATAGACAGTGATTAAAGGAAAGGACATTTATTCAACTGTGAAGACAAACCTTTTAATTAAAACTGCTAAATGAGCGAATTTAGGTGGAAACTTCAGTGAGTGAAGTGAATGAAGATCACGTGACTGAGGAAAATATTGCAGTGGTTCAGGACAATATTGAAGTGAGTGACAATCAGGAGCTTATTGAGATACGAAAAATTATTGGAAATGTCGGAAACATTGGACAGTTTGATAAAAATATTGAGCAGTGGAGCTCATATACAGAACGATTTGAATATTTTGTTCTTGTAAATGACATGGATGAGGACAACATTGTGCCTACATGTTTTAGTGTAATGGGGCCAAAGGAATTTAATTTACTAGGCAGCCTGCTACAGCTAGACAGAACAGGTAATAAGACGTATGGGGATATTGTGGAGATACTTAAAGGACATTTTTCACCAGAACCACTAGTTAATGCTGAAAGGTTCAGGTTCCACAGGAGACATCAGGAAGAGGGAGAATCAGTAACAATGTTTGCTGCTGCATTAAAGAAATATCAGAACATTGAGTTAAATGCTGTTGTAAATTTCATCATTAGAGACAGACTAGTATGTGGGCTACGGAGTGAAGCTACACAAAAGAGACTGTTGACTGAAAGTCATCTGACCTTGGCAAAGGACATTGAAATCAGTGTGTCCATGGAACTAGCTGCTAAAGAGGCTCACCATTTGAGTTAATCAGGAACTTAGTGGGTTCCTCTAACAATCCTAATCACCAGCTGATACATTGTAATCACCTTACACCTAGAAAACATAATTTAATGAAAATCATAACCTCTCTGTGTAATCTATGTAATCAAGGTGCCTTGGACTCCTTTAATCATATGTACTGGGAGTGACCAGGGGACATTGTTTTGGAAAGTGATACCCTCTGTCTTATCTGCTGTAGTGGATATCACCATACTTTGTTCCCCCAAACTGTTATCACCTAATTATAATTCACCTCTGTATATGTTTAATGTTGTCAGGTTTGACAGCAGCTAAAAATATGTTGTCAACCACCACGCCTCATTGGATCAGCACTTTTATAGATACAGTTGAAGTCGGAAGTTTACATACACCTTAGCCAAATACATTTAAACTCAGTTTATCACAATTCCTGACATTTAATCCTAGTAGAAACTCCCTGTCTTAGGTCAGTTAGGATCACCACCTTATTTTAAGAATGTGAAATGTCAGAATAATAGTAGAGAGAATGATTTATTTCAGCTTTTATTTCTTTCATCACATTCCCAGTGGGTCAGAAGTTTACATACACTCAATGATTCCAAGATGGCGTAGTAGTGCAGTTGTGTTTTTATCGTATGTCTGTAAATAGCCTGTAAATACCCTGTTTTTCTGTATTTTTCGTACATATTTCCCTATCAGACTTTTCATCCTTCTACAAAATATACTTTCCTGCAACCCGCCTCACTCAATGTGGAACGGATTCTATTATTGACTTACCTTTATCTAGAATCTAGAATCTCCAGTTGAAACTAGCTAGCCAGCTAACTAGCTACTTGCTATTAGCCACAGCTAGCGGTATTTCACCCAGAACATTGGATTTTTTTTCTGCGGGATTAATTTTAATCACTGGACATTAATCACCGGATATTCGGCCAGTCTGCACAGCGCGTTATCGACCCAGAACATATCAGTTTTTCCGCCGGAATCACTGAATCACTGGACCTTTAACTCCGGATTCATCGCTACCAGCTAGCTACAACAAAACGGACGCTGTGGTCTGGCTAATCATCCTGAGCTAGGCCCATCTCCCGGCTATCTATCTCTCTGTCAACCGGACGGGACCACCTAGTGTTGACACGGAGCCCCGCCGATCCTACACGACCGGTCTGCCGACGAAATCGTCTGATGTGGTTACGACGTTAACCACGAAGATTCCATCCATCTGCTAGCCCCGACCCGCTAGCACACGCTAGCCGTGGCCTCTTACTCACTAGTGCTTTACCACCGGACCTTATGATAACTCAGCTATACAGCTGATGTCTGCTGGACTGTTCCTTTTTACGGTACTACATCCTGTTTATGTTTAGCCTCAGCCCAAACATGGTTAGTTTATTGTTGTTTCGGTTATTTCTAATTGTACTATATCACTGTAGACCCCCCAGCCTAGCTAAACCTGCCTTAGATAGCTCCTTTGCCCCTCCCCCTATACACGCGGAGACCGACTCAATTGATGCCTCCAGCGATGCTATCTCTTTCATTGTTACCCAACGCTTAGGTTTACCTCCACTTTACTCATATCCTTCCATATCCTTGTCTGTACATAATGCCCTGAATCTTTTCTATAACACCCGGAAATCTGCCCCCTTTATTCTATGTACCCAACGCACTAGAAGACCAGTTCTTAAAGCCTTTAGCCGTATCCTTATTCTAGTCCTCCTCTGTTCCTCTGGTGATGTAGAGGCTAACCCAGGCCCTGCAGCCCTCAGTATCACTCCTACTCCCCAGGCGCTATCATTTGATGACTTCTGTAATCGCAAAAGTCTTGGTTTCTTGCACATAAATATCAGAAGTCTACTTCCTAAGTTTGAGTTATTCACTGCGTTAGCACACTCTGCCAACCCTGATGTTCTAGCAGTGTCTGAATCCTGGCTCAGGAAGGCCACCAAAAATTCTGAAATTTCCATCCCCAACTATAACATTTTCCGTCTAGATAGAACTGCCAAAGGGGGTGGAGTTGCAATCTACTGTAGAGATAGCCTGCAGAGCTCTATCATACTATCCAGGTCTGTGCCCAAACAGTTTGAGCTTCTACTTCTAAAAATCCACCTTTCCAGAAATAAGTCTCTCACTGTTGCCGCTTGCTACAGACCCCCCTCAGCCCCCAGCTGTGCCCTGGACACCATATGTGAATTGATTGCCCCCCATTTATCCTCAGAGTTTGTACTGCTTGGTGACCTAAATTGGGATATGCTTAATACCCCAGCCATCCTACAATCCAAGCTAGATGCCCTCAACCTCACGCAAATTATCAACGAACCTACCAGGTACAACCCTAAATCCGTAAACATGGGTACCCTCATAGATATCATCCTGACTAACATACCCTCTAAATACACCTCAGCTGTCTTCAACCAGGATCTCAGCGATCACTGCCTTATTGCCTGCGTCCGTAACGGGTCCGCGGTCAAACGACCACCCCTCATCACTGTCAAACGCTCCATAAAACACTTTAGCGAGGAGGCCTTCCTAATTGACCTGGCCCAGGTATCCTGGATGGATATAGATCTCATTCCGTCAGTAGAGGATGCCTGGTTGTTCCTTAAAAGTAATTTCCTCTCAATCTTAAATAAACATGCCCCATTCAAAAAATACAGAACTAAGAACCGATATAGCCCCTGGTTCTCCTCAGACTTGACTGCCCTTGACCATTACAAAAACATCCTGTGGCGTACAGCATTAGCATCAAATAGCCCCCGCGATATGCAACTTTTCAGGGAAGTTAGGAACCAATATACACAAGCAGTCAGGAAAGCAAAGGCTAACTTTTTCAAACAGAAATTTGCATCCTGTAGCACTAACTCCAAAAAGTTTTGGGACACTGTAAAGTCCATGGAGAATAAGAGCACTTCCTCCCAGCTGCCCACTGCACTGAGGCTAGGAAACACTATCACCACCGATAAATCTACAATAATCGAGAATTTCAACAAGCATTTTGCTACAGCTGGCCATGCTTTCCATCTGGCTACCACTAACCCGGCCACCAACTCTGCACCCTCTGCTGCAACTTGCCCATGCCCCCCCCGCTTCTCCTTCACACAAATTCAGACAGCTGATGTTTTGAAAGCGCTGCAAAATCTGGACCCCTACAAATCAGCTGGGCTAGACAATCTGGACCCTTTCTTTCTAAAACTAGCCGCCGAAATTGTCGCAACCCCTATTACTAGTCTGTTCAACCTCTCTTTCATAACGTCTGAGATCCCCAGAGATTGGAAAGCTGCCGCGGTCATCCCCCTCTTCAAAGGGGGTGACACTCTAGATCCAAACTGCTACAGACCTATATCCATCCTGCCCTGCCTTTCGAAAGTATTTGAAAGCCAAGTTAACAAACAGATCACCGACCATTTCGAATACCACCGTACCTTCTCCGCTATGCAATCCGGTTTCCGAGCTGGTCACGGGTGCACTTCAGCCACGCTCAAGATCCTAAACGATATTATAACCGCGATTGATAATAGACAGTACTGTGCAGCCGTCTTCATCGACCTGGCCAAGGCTTTCGACTCTGTCAACCACCGCATTCTTATTGGCAGACTAAATAGCCTTGGTTTCTCAAATGACTGCCTCGCCTGGTTCACCAACTACTTCTCAGATAGAGTTCAGTGTGTCAAATCGGAGGGCCTGTTGTCTGGACCTATGGCAGTCTCTATGGGGGTGCCACAGGGTTCAATTCTTGGGCCGACACTTTTCTCCGTGTATATCAATGATGTCGCTCTTGCTGCTGGTGACTCTCAGATCCACCTCTACGCAGACGACACCATTTTGTATACATCTGGCCCTTCATTGGACACTGTGTTAACAAACCTCCAAACGAGCTTCAATGCCATACAACAATCCTTCAGTAGCCTCCAACTGCTCTTAAACACTAGTAAAACTAAATGCATGCTTTTCAATCGAACGCTGCTGGCACCCGCCCACCCGACTAGAATCACCACTCTCGACGGGTCTGACCTAGAGTATGTGGACAACTACAAATACCTAGGTGTCTGGTTAGACTGTAAACTCAACTTCCAGACTCACATAAAGAATTTCCAATCCAAAGTTAAATCTAGAATCGGCTTCCTATTTCGCAACAAAGCCTCCTTCACTCATGCTGCCAAACATGCCCTCGTAAAACTGACTATCCTACCGATCCTTGACTTCGGCGATGTCATTTACAAAATAGCCTCCAACACTCTACTCAGCAAATTGGATGTAGTCTATCACAGTGCCATCCGTTTTGTCTCCAAAGCCCCATACACTACCCACCACTGTGACCTGTACGCTCTTGTTGGCTGGTCCTCACTACATGTTCGTCGCCAAACCCACTGGCTCCAGGCCATCTATAAATCACTGCTAGGCAAATCCCCGCCTTATCTTAGCTCATTGGTCACCATAGCAGCACCCACCCGTAGTCTGCGCTCCAGCAGGTATATCTCACTGGTCATTCCCAAAGCCAACACCTCCTTTGGCCGCCATTCCTTCCAGTTCTCTGCTGCCAATGACTGGAACGAATTGCAAAAATCTCTGAAGCTGGAGACTCTTATCTCCCTCAATAACTTTAAGCATCAGTTGTCAGAGCACCTTACCGATCACTGCACCTGTACACAGCCCATCTGAAATTAGCCCACCCAACTACCTCATCCCTATATTGTTATTTATTTTGCTCTTTTGCACCCCAGTATCTCTATTTGCAAATAATCTCTTGCACATCTAGCATTCCAGTGTTAATACTATTGTAATTATTCTGCACTATAGCCTATTTATTGCCTTACCTCCATAACTTGCTACATTTGCACACACTGTATATATATTTTCTGTTGTATTTTTGACTTTATGTTTTTTACCCCATATGTAACTCTGTGTTGTTTTTATTGCACTGCTTTGCTTTATCTTGGCCAGGTCGCAGTTGTAAATGAGAACCTGTTCTCAACTGGCTTACCTGGTTAAATAAAGGTGAAAAAAGTTTTAAAAAAAAGTAACAAAAAAAGTAACAAAAATGAAAATAATATATTTAAATTAATAAAAAAAAAAAAAAAAAAAAAAAAAAAAAAATAGTATTTGGTAGCATTGCCTTTAAATTGTTTAACTTGGGTCAAACGTTTCGGGTAGCCTTCCACAATTTTGGCCCATTCCTCCTGACAGAGCTGGTGTAACTGAGTCAGGTTTGTAGGCCTCCTTGCTCGCACACGCTTTTTCAGTTCTGCCCACACATTTTCTATAGGATTGAGGTCAGGGCTTTGTGATGGCCACTCCAATACCTTGACTTTGTTGTCCTTAAGCCATTTTGCCACAACTTTGTAAGTATGCTTGGGGTCATTGTCCATTTGGAAGACCCTTTTGCGATCAAGCTTTAACTTCTTGACTGATGTCTTGAGATGTTGCTTCAATATATCCACATAAATTTCCTTCCTCTTGATGCCATCTATTTTGTGAAGTGCACCAGTCCCTCCTGCAGCAAAGCACCCCCACAGCATGATGCTGCCACCCCTGTTCTTCACGGTTGGGATGGTGTTCTTCGGCTTGCAAGCATTCCCCTTTTTCCTCCAAACATAACGATGGTCATTATGGCCAAACAGTTCTATTTTGTTTCATCAGACTAGATGACATTTCTTCAAAAAGTACGATCTTTGTCCCAATGTGCAGTTGCAAACCGTAGTCTGGCTTTTTTATGGAGGTTTTGGAGCAGTGGCTTCTCCTTGCTGAGCAGCCTTTCAGGTTATGTCGATATAGGACTCGTTTTATTGTGGATATAGATACTTTTGTACCTGTTTACTCCAGCATCTTCACAAGGTCCTTTGCTGTTGTTCTGGGATTGATTTGCACTTTTCGCACCAAAGTACGTTCATCTCTAGGAGACAGAACGCGTCTCCTTCCTGAGCAGTATGACGGCTGCGTGGTCCCATGTTGTTTATACTTGCGCACTATTGTTTGTACAGATGAACGTGGTACCTTCAGGCGTTTGGAAATTGCTCCCAAGTATGAACCAGACTTGTGGAGGTCTACAATTACTTTTCTGAGGTCTTGGCTGATTATTTGTTTTGATTTCCCCATGATGTCAAACAAAGAGGCACTGAGTTTGAAGGTAGGCCTTGAAATACATCCACAGGGACACCTCCAATTGACTCAAATTACGTCAATTAGCCTATCAGAAGCTTCTAAAGCCATGACATAATTTTCTGGAATTTTCCAAGCTGTTTAAAGGCACAGTCAACTTAGTGTATGTAAACTTCTGACCCACTAGAATTGTGATGAAGTGAATTATAAGTGAAATAATCTGTCTGTAAACAATTGTTGGATGACTTGTGTCATAAACAAAGTATATGTCCTAACCGACTTGCCAAAACTATAGTTTATTAACAAGAAATGTGTGGAGTGGTTGGAAAATGAGTTTAAATGACTCCAACCTAAGTGTATATAAACTTCTGACTTCAACGGTAGATATAGATGTATATATATATATATATAGCATCACCCAACAGGGTTAGGGTTAGGACAACTGTCTATAATATATATATATATATATATATATATATATATATATATATATATATATATATATATATATATATATATATATATATACCATCACCCAACAGGGTTAGGGTTAGGACAACTGTCTATAATATAGACCCCTATCTGTTAATGTGCATGAACACAAACACACATTTCTAAAGTAACACGAATGCGCCACACACACACACATTGTCAAAGCGTCTCTTTCTGAACTTTGGTGTCCCTGATTTCTGCTTCTGTAGAACTACAGCTGATATTTAATATGACCAAGTAAGTAATGATGGTGGTCTTTGACATTTTCTCAGTCCAGGTTTCATTGTGTTCTCTCCACCATGTTCCACACTGTAGCGGTAAGCAGAAGAACAGACAGTCATTGAGGGATACACCTTAACACACACACACACACACACACACACACACACACACACACACACACACACACACACACACACACACACACACACACACACACACACACACACACACACACACACACACACACACACACACACACACACACACACACACACACACACACACACACACACACACACACACACACACACACACACACACACACACACACACACACACACACACACACACACACACACACACACACACACACACACACACACACACACACACACACACACACACACACACACACGGTCAGCATATAACTTAGTCCAAGTGGTGGTCAGAATGTTTGTCTTAACTAGCCTGATAACTCCAACATGTCTGATATGAACATTGACATAAACCCTCTACATACTTGAGTTTCTCCAGTCTGCAGTGTGGATCCTCCAGTCCAGCAGAGAGCAGTCTGACTCCTGAGTATCCTGGGTGATTGTAGCTCAGGTCCAGCTCTCTCAGGTGTGAGGGGTTTGACTTCAGAGCTGAGGCCAGAGAAGCACAGCCTTCCTCTGTGACTAGACAGCCTGACAGCCTGCAAAGAGTCAAATCATATTAAAACCACACTGCTATTCTTAGGTGGTGAAAATAGAGTGGCAGTATATTTTATAATATTTTCAGATACATCATTGTCCTGAAATCGGGGGGTATTTACGATTCATTCATGATTTATAAAATCATGGTAGCAACTAACAGCAAATGCATTCAACAAGTTTGTAGTCACAAGCTTGATGTAATCACTGCAGGCAAGGAACATGGGACCAAATACTAAACTGTTGACTACTTTAATACACTAGATAAATAAAGTACTTTAATTTCTGAAAGGGTAAAACAGATATGTATGAATACTCTCAAATAAAAGGTGACATTCTATATTGTTGCCTAATATGAAACGTTCTATCTCAAATCCAAAATGCTGGAGAAGAGCGCCAAATTTAACTGTAAGCTTCACTGTCCAAACACATATGGTGTGGACTATGTGTGCCTGGTAAACACATGTGGATCTGGTGAACAGTTACCACTTGTTGACCAACTACAGGAATACTGACCTCAGAGTCTCCAGTTTACAGTGGGGATTCCCCAGTCCAGCAGAGAGCAGCTTCACTCCTGAATCCTTCAGGTCATTGTTACTCAGATTCAGCTCTCTCAGGTGTGAGGGGTTAGACCTCAAAGCTGAGATCAGAGAAGCACAGCCTTCCTCTGTGACTAGACAGCCTGACAGCCTGCAAAGAGTCAAATCATATTAAAACCTCACTGCTATTCTTTGGTGGTGAAGATATTGGCAGTATATTTTTCAACATTTTCAGTTAAATCAGTGTCCTGAAACCTGCCCTATCTATCCATAAATGAATGTATCATTATTAGAAATGACAAATTATCAAAGTATTGCTTGTAGATAGAAAAATGTATAGTACAAATATTTGAGTAGACTGGCCAGAGCAGTTTAAAAAGAAGTATCAGTCAAAAGACAGAGAGTGAGGTATCAGATTTAGATTGTATTGAGTATACAGTCCACACCATATCTACAGTGCATTCCAAAAGTATTCAGACCCCTTGACTTTTTCCACATTTTGTTAAGTTACAGCCTTATTCTAAAATAGATTAAATTAGTTATTTTTCCACATCAATTTACACACAATACCCCATAATGACAAAGTGAAAACAGGTTTTTAGACATGTTTGCAAATATATAGAAATACCTTTACAGAAGTATTCAGAACCTTTGCTATGAGATTCGAAATTGAGCTCATGTGCATCCTGTTTCCGTTGATCATCCCTGAGATGTTTCTACAACTTGATTGGAGTCCACCTGTGGTAAATTCAATTGATTGGACATGATTTGGAATGGCACACACCTGTCTATATAAGGTCCCACAGTTGACAGTGCATGTCAGAGCAAAAACCAAGCCATGAGGTCGAAGGAATTGTCCGTAGAGCTCCGAGACAGGATTGTGTCGAGGCGCAGATCTGGGGAAGGGTACCAAAAAATGTCTGCAGCATTGAAGGTCCCCAAGAACACAGTGGCCTCCATCATTCTTAAATAGAAGAAGTTTGGAACCACCAAGATTCTTCCTAGAGCTGGCCGCCCGGCCAAACTGAGCAATCGGGGGAGAAGGGCCTTGGTCAGGGAGGTGACGAAGAACCCGATGGTCACTCTGACAGAGCTCCAGAGTTCCTCTGTGGATATGGGAGAACCTTCCAGAAGGACATCTCTGCAGCACTCCACCAATCAGGCCTTTATGGTAGAGTGGCCAGACGGAAGCCACTCCTCAGTAAAAGGCACATGACAGCCCGCCTGGAGTTTGCCCAAAGGCACCTAAAGGACTCTCAGACAATGAGAAACAAGATTCTCTGGTCTGATGAAACCAAGATTGAACTCTTTGGCTTGAATGCCAAGCGTCACGTCTGGAGGAAACCTGGCACCATCCCTACAGTGAAACATGGTGGTGGCAGCATGCTGTGGGGATGTTTTTTAGTGGCAGGGACTGGGAGACTAGTCAGGATCGAGGGAAAGATGAACAGAGCAAAGTACAGAGAGATCCTTGATGAAAACCTGCTCCAGAGCGCTCTGGACCTCAGACTGGGGTGAAGGTTCACCTTCCAACAGGACAAGGAGCCTAAGCACACAACCAAGACAACACAGGAGTTCTAAAAACCCATAACTTTGTCATTATGGGATGTTGTTTGTAGATTGATGAGGAAAAAAAAACAATTGAATCAATTTTAGAATAAGGCTGTAATTTAACAAAATGTGGAAAAAGTCAAGGGGTCTGAATACTTTCCGAATACACTGTGTAACTATACACTATATATACAAAAGTATGTGGACACCCATATCAACTTAGTGGATTTGGATATTTCAGCCACACCGGTTGCTGACAGGTGTATACAGCCATGCAATCTCCATAGACACTAAGCGGTCCTGTTCTGTGAGCTTGTGTGGCCTACAACTTCGCGGCTGAGCCGTTGTTGCTCCTAGACGTTTCCACTTCACAATAAAAGCACTTAGAGTTGACCGGGGCAGCTCTAGCAGGGCAGAAATGTGACTTGTTGGAAAGGTGGCATCCAATGACGGTGCCATGTTGAAAGTCACTGAGCTCTTCAGTAAGGCCATTCTACTGCCAATGTTTGTCTATGGAGATTGCATGGCTGTGTGCTCGATTTCATACACCTGTCACCAACGAGTGTGACTGAAATAGCCAAATCCACTAATTTGAAGGGTTGTCCACATACTTTTGTATAAATAGTGTATTTCCCTGGTATATTACTCAGGTCTCACCAGTCCAGTTATGCTGCTCTGGCGCCATCCTGTGGACTGCTGGGAACACAACTTCAACTCCATTACAGTCAATGTATCCCACGAAGTGCCACTTGGCTGGACAAAGCAGTCTGAATGGAAATCAGGTACATATATGAAATCAAGCAGACACACATCCTTACATGTCATATCACTGAGTCTCAGTTTAAATCACGGTTTAAACATAACAAGTCATTGCAAGTGAAAACATTTCTCAATTAGGTTTTAGGTTTTATTTATTCACACCAAAGAAAAGAAGTGAAAGACAAAACACTGCAGATAAATAAACAGGTAAAAACGGTGTTCAGGTGAGGATGGAAGCTCAAAAGGGCTGATATGAAAATAAACAGGTAAAAATGGTGTTCAGGTGAGGCTGGAAGCCCAAAAGACTGAGACACTGTAAAACCACCCAGAGAGGTATTCATCTACAGGACTGGGACACTGTAAAACCACTCAGAGAGGTATTCATCTACAGGACTGGGACACTGTAAAACCACTCAGAGAGGTATTCATCTACAGGACTGGGACACTGGAGAACCACTCAGAGAGGTATTCATCTACAGGACTGAAACACTGTAAAACCACTCAGAGAGGTATTCATCTACAGGACTGGGACACTGTAAAACCACTCAGAGAGAGGTATTCATCTACAGGACTGAGACACTGTAAAACCACTCAGAGAGGTATTCATCTACAGGACTGAGACACTGTAAAACCACTCAGAGAGGTATTCATCTACAGGACTGGGACACTGTAGAACCACTCAGAGAGGTATTCATCTACAGGACTGGGACACTGTAAAACCACTCAGAGAGGTATTCATCTACAGGACTGGGACACTGGAGAACCACTCAGAGAGGTATTCATCTATAGGACTGAGACACTGTAAAACCACTCAGAGAGGTATTCATCTACAGGACTGGGACACTGTAAAACCACTCAGAGAGGTATTCATCTACAGGACTGGGTGGGTATTATTAGTCTGTTCTGAGTAGAAATGGATATAAACTGTGATTAAAACACAAAAACAGCGAGTTTAGTGCCCAGATTCTGACACTTATCTCCAAGAAGATAATTCCCATTTACAGATATTTTGATACTACACGCAAAGGGGTTCTTCGTTTGTCCCCATAGGAAAACCCTTTTTTGTTTCAGGTAGAACCCTTGGGTGGTGAAAAAGGTTCTACTTAGAACCTTTTAGTGGTGAAAGGGTTCCACTTGTAACAAAACATTTTTATTTTCAGAGGGTTCTCCTAAGAGGATAATTGAAGAACCATTATGGTTCTAGGTAGCGCCTTATTTTCTAAGAATGTAGTCTGAGATTAACTTATAGAACATAACTTTTCCTGTTGATTCTTCTGCTCCAAGTCTTTAGAAGTTTTCTCTAGTTCAGAGTTCTTCTGCTTTAAGTCTTCAGAAGTGTTCTCTAGCTCAGAGTTCTTCTGCTTTAAGTCTTCAGAAGTGTTCTCTAGCTCAGAGTTCTTTTGCTTCAAGTCCTTAGAAGTTTTCTTTAATTCAGAGTTCTCCTGCTTCAAGTCTATATCGATGTTTCTGTTCTATTGCTCTAGCTCATATATCCTCCTCAATAGTTTGTCAGAATTCTCCTCAGCAGAATCTTCTTCCACTTTAATAACTTACATCTTCATCTTTTTACAGAAGCTCCCCCGTTCCTCCTCCTCCTCCTCCTCCTCCTCCTCCTCCTCCTCCTCAGTGTCACTTTCCTAAGCATGACACACACAGTTCACAGTTTAGTTTCTCTAACTGAAATACAAAGAAATGGTATATCAAATAGGAGTATTTATCAAATTGGGGTATTGTCAATGGCATTCAGGAACGTTAAATAACAGAAAATTACCTCGAGTTATCTTCGTCTTTCCAGCGTTGCCATGGTGGCCTTTGTGTCCCCCCGTCTCCAGTGACCTCGACCAGGATGTGTGTTTGCATTGTTGGGACGGTGTAGTGTCGCCTGACGTGGCTCTCACAGTAGGAGGCAGTGTAGCTCAAACAGTCTAATGTCTCTTCAAGCCTCTGGGCTGGTTAGATATCAGTCAGACAGTCTAATGTCTCTTCAAGCCTCTGGGCTGGTTAGATATCAATCAGACAGTCTAATGTCTCTTCAAGCCTCTGGGCTGGTTAGATATCAGTCAGACAGTCTAATGTCTCTTCAAGCCTCTGGGCTGGTTAGATATCAGTCAGACAGTCTAATGTCTCTTCAAGCCTCTGGGCTGGTTAGATATCAGTCAGACAGTCTAATGTCTCTTCAAGCCTCTGGGCTGGTTAGATATCAGTCAGACAGTCTAATGTCTCTTCAAGCCTCTGGGCTGGTTAGATATCAGTCAGACAGTCTAATGTCTCTTCAAGCCTCTGGGCTGGTTAGATATCAGTCAGACAGTCTAATGTCTCTTCAAGCCTCTGGGCTGGTTAGATATCAGTCAGACAGTCTAATGTCTCTTCAAGCCTCTGGGCTGGTTAGATATCAGTCAGACAGTCTAATGTCTCTTCAAGCCTCTGGGCTGGTTAGATATCAGTCAGACAGTCTAATGTCTCTTCAAGCCTCTGGGCTGGTTAGATATCAGTCAGACAGTCTAATGTCTCTTCAAGCCTCTGGGCTGGTTAGATATCAGTCAGACAGTCTAATGTCTCTTCAAGCCTCTGGGCTGGTTAGATATCAGTCAGACAGTCTAATGTCTCTTCAAGCCTCTGGGCTGGTTAGATATCAGTCAGACAGTCTAATGTCTCTTCAAGCCTCTGGGCTGGTTAGATATCAGTCAGACAGCTCTGGGCTGGTTAGATATCAGTCAGACAGTCTAATGTCTCTTCAAGCCTCTGGGCTGGTTAGATATCAGTCAGACAGTCTAATGTCTCTTCAAGCCTCTGGGCTGGTTAGATATCAGTCAGACAGTCTAATGTCTCTTCAAGCCTCTGGGCTGGTTAGATATCAGTCAGACAGTCTAATGTCTCTTCAAGCCTCTGGGCTGGTTAGATATCAGTCAGACAGTCTAATGTCTCTTCAAGCCTCTGGGCTGGTTAGATATCAGTCAGACAGTCTAATGTCTCTTCAAGCCTCTGGGCTGGTTAGATATCAGTCAGACAGTCTAATGTCTCTTCAAGCCTCTGGGCTGGTTAGATATCAGTCAGACAGTCTAATGTCTCTTCAAGCCTCTGGGCTGGTTAGATATCAGTCAGACAGTCTAATGTCTCTTCAAGCCTCTGGGCTGGTTAGATATCAGTCAGACAGTCTAATGTATCTTCAAGCCTCTGGGCTGGTTAGATATCAGTCAGACAGTCTAATGTCTCTTCAAGCCTCTGGGCTGGTTAGATATCAGTCAGACAGTCTAATGTCTCTTCAAGCCTCTGGGCTGTTTAGATATCAGTCAGACAGTCTAATGTCTCTTCAAGCCTCTGGGCTGGTTAGATATCAGTCAGACAGTCTAATGTCTCTTCAAGCCTCTGGGCTGATTAGATATCAGTCAGACAGTCTAATGTCTCTTTAAGCCTCTGGGCTGGTTAGATATCAGTCAGACAGTCTAATGTCTCTTCAAGCCTCTGGGCTGTTTAGATATCAGTCAGACAGTCTAATGTCTCTTCAAGCCTCTGGGCTGGTTAGATATCAGTCAGACAGTCTAATGTCTCTTCAAGCCTCTGGGCTGGTTAGATATCAGTCAGACAGTCTAATGTCTCTTCAAGCCTCTGGGCTGGTTAGATATCAGTCAGACAGTCTAATGTCTCTTCAAGCCTCTGGGCTGGTTAGATATTTGTCAGACAGTCTAATGTCTCTTCAAGCCTCTGGGCTGGTTAGATATCAGTCAGACAGTCTAATGTCTCTTCAAGCCTCTGTGCTGGTTAGATATCAGTCAGACAGTCTAATGTCTCTCCAAGCCTCTGGGCTGGTTAGATATCAGTCAGGAGGAGGCAGTGCAGGTCAGACAGTCTGGTCAGTCAGTAACGCAATCTAGTGGAAACAGACATTAAACATTTATATTATTGCTGTACACTATTGGCTGGTTTCCCATAAAACTGATTAAGCCTTGTCCTATAAAGTAGAAACAATGTTGATTCAACCAGTTCATGTCCTTTGGGAACTGTCAAATCGCAAGAATTTCCATCGGTGTCCGTGTTGCTGAATCCGCTTGTTTTTAGTGAGTGCATACATTTTTCATACTCCGCTTGTAGGCTACTTGACTGTTTGTTTGTTTACCTATCATGTGGCAAAGTCACTACTGACCATATCAACGGCGATGGTTGGCTATAGCTACAGTATATATATTTGGGAGCAGGATAACGTTCAGTGGTTGGCTATAGCTACAGTATATATATATATATATATATATATATATATATATATATATATATATATTTGGGAGCAGGATAACGTTCAGTGGTTGGCTATAGCTACAGTATATATATGTTAGGGAGCAGGATAACGTTCAGTGGTTGGCTATAGCTACAGTATATATATTTGGGAGCAGGATACCGTTCAGTGGTTGGCTATAGCTACAGTATATATATTTTTGGGAGCAGGATGACGTTCAGTGGTTGGCTATAGCTACAGTATATATATTTGGGAGCAGGATAACGTTCAGTGGTTGGCTATAGCTACAGTATATATATTTGGGAGCAGGATAACGTTCAGTGGTTGGCTATAGCTACAGTATATATATGTTAGGGAGCAGGATAACGTTCAGTGGTTGGCTATAGCTACAGTATATATATTTGGGAACAGGATAACGTTCAGTGGTTGGCTATAGCTACAATATATATATATATATATATATATATATATATATATATATATATATATATATATATATATATATTTGGGAGCAGGATAACGTTCAGTGGTTGGCTATAGCTACAGTATATATATATATATATATATATACATACAGTGGGGGAAAAAAAAGTATTTAGTCAGCCACCAATTGTGCAAGTTCTCCCACTTAAAAATATGAGAGAGGCCTGTAATTCTCATCATAGGTACACGTCAACTATGACAGACAAATTGAGAATTTTTTTCTCCAGAAAATCACATTGTAGGATTTTTAATGAATTTATTTGAAAATTACAGTGGAAAATAAGTATTTGGTCACCTACAAACAAGCAAGATTTCTGGCTCTCACAGACCTGTAACTTCTTCTTTAAGAGGCTCCTCTGTCCTCCACTCGTTACCTGTATTAATGGCACCTGTTTGAACTTGTTATCAGTATAAAAGACACCTGTCCACAACCTCAAACAGTCACACTCCAAACTCCACTATGGCCAAGACCAAAGATCTGTCAAAGGACACCAGAAACAAAATTGTAGACCTGCACCAGGCTGGAAAGACTGAATCTGCAATAGGTAAGCAGCTTGGTTTGAAGAAATCAACTGTGGGAGCAATTATTAGGAAATTGAAGACTTACAAGACCACTGATAATCTCCCTCGATCTGGGGCTCCATGCAAGATCTCACCCCGTGGGGTCAAAATGATCACAAGAACGGTGAGCAAAAATCCCAGAACCACAAGGGGGGACCTAGTGAATGACCTGCAGAGAGCTGGGACCAAAGTAACAAAGCCTATCATCAGTAACACACTACGCCGCCAGCGACTCAAATCCTGCAGTGCCAGACGTGTCCCCCTGCTTAAGCCAGTACATGTCCAGGCCCATCTGAAGTTTGCTAGAGTGCATTTGGATGATCCAGAAGAGGATTGGGAGAATGTCATATGGTCAGATGAAACCAAAATAGAACTTTTTGGTAAAAACTCAACTCGTCGTGTTTGGAGGACAAAGAATGCTGAGTTGCATCCAAAGAACACCATACCTACTGTGAAGCATGGGGGTGGAAACAGCATGCTTTGGGGCTGTTTTTCTGCAAAGGGACCAGGACGACTGATCCGTGTAAAGGAAAGAATGAATGGGGCCATGTATCGTGATATTTTGAGTGAAAACGTCCTTCCATCAGCAAGGGCATTGTAGATGAAACGTAGCTGGGTCTTTCAGCATGACAATGATCCCAAACACACCGCCCGGGCAACGAAGGAGTGGCTTCGTAAGAAGCATTTCAAGGTCCTGGAGTGGCCTAACCAGTCTCCAGATCTCAACCCCATAGCAAATCTTTGAAGTGAGTTGAAAGTCCGTGTTGCCTAGCGACAGCCCCAAAACATCACTGCTCTAGAGGAGATCTGCATGGAGGAATGGGCCAAAATACCAGCAACAGTGTGTGAAAACCTTGTGAAGACTTACAGAAAACGTTTGACCTGTGTCATTGCCAACAAAGGGTATATAACAAAGTATTGAGAAACTTTTGTTATTGACCAAATACTTATTTTCCACCATAATTTGCAAATAAATTCATTAAGAATCTTGCAATGTGATTTTCTGGAATTTTTTTTCTCATTTTGCCTGTCATAGTTGACGTGTAACTATGATGAAAATTACAGGCCTCTCTCATCTTTTTAAGTGGGAGAACTTGCACAATTGGTGGCTGACTAAATACTTTTTTTCCCCACTGTATATATATATATATATTTGGGAGCAGGATAACTTTCAGTGGTTGGCTATAGCTACAGTATATATACATGCTGGACACACACACACACACACACACACAATGGACACACACAGGAGACACACACACTGGACACACAAACACTAGAAACACACTGGACACACACACACACTGGACACACACACACATATTGGACACACACACACACACTCACACACTCTGGATACACACACACACTGGACACACACTCATACATCTTCCTATAATAGTGAGGACCTTGACAGAGGACCTTCAAATGAGGACCATCATTTCTGATAGAATTGGGAACAAACAGACACCTCATTCCAGCACTAAGTGTCCAACAAACACAGACATCACTTCAAAACCTGATAAACTCCAATGAACAAATAGACATGCAGGGCACCAGTCTAGTGAGGACCAGTGGTTGCTAGGCAGTTTCTGGATCCCAGGTTCCAGAACAGCTTCTATCCCAGTTCTATCTGCCTGTTAAATCAAGCAACCTAAACTGTTTCCATCAGACTTTTAGAACATCACTGAACATTTTTTTCCTTTTATGATCTTACCACTTTGCATGTTTTATCGATGTTCTTATGATATATTTTACTGTTTGAGTCTACGTACCACGGGAGGTTGGTGGGACCTTAGTTGGGGAGGACAGGCTTGTAATGGCTGGAGCGGATAAGTGGAATGGTATCAAATACATGGTTTCTATGTGTTTGATGCCATTTAATTGGCTCCGTTCCAGCCATTATTATGAGCCGTCCTCCCCTCAGCAGCCTCCACTGGTATGTACTGTCCTATATGAGCTCCAACAAGGAATTACAATGTATGTACTACTTTTAATACCTGCAAATGGCAAATAAACTACTTGAACTCCTTATGAGTGTCTGCAGCCGACTAGGCTGTTGCCGTCTGACAAGATGCCATCTGACATTACAGGAATATTCTGCAAATGTTGATGAATCCACCCAAAGCAACATGCAGTCTTTCCACTAGACTCCCATGAAGTTATAGTGGGACGTTATGAGTTGACGTTAAGTTAACACACTCAGAACATACTGCACTTGTTTTATACTGTTTTAGATGTATCCTCTGTTTAAACATTTAAACTCTTACAATAACACAGTTGAAATACCAATGTAATAATTTGTTTCATATATTTTATGTTGAAAAACGAATTGTATAATTGTATATGGATATATTGTACTTTTCATAATAAAACATACTTTAAACAAGAAAAAGCAAGTTAAACAATTTCGTTATCGATTTTACATTGTCCTCTCCCAGTCACAGGTTGACTTTTGTCATGAATTTCGCCCTGGAGGCAGAACTGCACGATTTCCTCTAGATATGCAAGCTGCATAGTCAAAATTGGCTATATCGTAAACATTTGTGGAAAATAATGTTGTTTTATGGTTTTAATTTAAGGTAAGGATTAGCAGTGAGGTTAAGGTTAGCATTAAAATCAGATATTATTACTTTATGCCTGTGCCAGCTAGTGACCACTTTGCAGAACTGCCTCCAGGGCAAGATTCATGACAAATAAATGCCAACCTGCCTCCCAGTCATCCCCTCCCTATCTCTACAAGGCTGCAGAACATGCAAGCTAGTGATGCGGGGGTTGTCTCATAACCCACAGTCCCCAGGCGGGTGGGTGGAAGGCAGGTTCAATACAGAGAAAACAATAGACTACATAAGAAAAATCCATCAATGGATCATTACTGTGCAATTTACACTTAAGTGGACAAAACATTAAGGACACCTGCTCTTTCCATGACAGACTGAGCAGGTGAATCCAAGTGAAAGCTATGATCCCTTATTGATGTCACTTGTAGATGAAGGGGACGGGACAGTTAAAGAAGGATGTTTCAGCCTGGAGACAATTGAGACATGGATTGTGTGTGTGTGCCATTCAGAGGGTGAATGGGCAAGACAAAATATTGAAGTGCCTTTGAACGGGGTATGGTAGTAGGTGCCAGGCACACCGGTTTGTGTCAAGAACTGCAACGCTGCTGGGTTTTTCACGCTCATGGTACACCACACAAAGGACATCCAGCCAACTTGACACAACTGTGGGAAGAATCGGCGTCAACATGGGCCAGCATCCCTGTGGAACGCTTTCAACACCTTGTAGAGTCCATGCCCCAACGAATTGAGGCTGTTCTGAGGGCAAAAGTGGGGAGGTTACTCAATATTAGGAAGGTGCTTGATATAACGTCTTTTGATAGAGCATTTATTAATGTCTTTAAAGTCTTCAGCTGTAGGTGAGAGAGAGGAGAAGGACACGCCATGTGTTGTGTCGGTCATGGATGGGGGGCCAGAAGGTTGGCGTGCCAAGATAGATTAGGGGCCACTGTTGCTAATCTTACAAAGAGTACGTGATGGAATGGCCTGGCTAGGGTGCCACACAATACTATGTATGGGGATCCTATTGTAGGAGATGAGTGAAACTCAATAATGGTTGGCAACTGTGGGATGGAAGTAGCTCGGAGAGCATTATATAAACTGAGAGATTTTCTATGGAAGTCATTCAGATGACAAGAGGCTACGCCCGTACCGCTTGTCATTGAATCCAGTACTGTAACCATTAAATAACAATGAATCAACTCTCCATCTAAGTGGTCGACTGCTCTCTTACATCCTGAAGTACGAGATACCAGAGAAACTCGTCATAACAGATTGGAGTCTAAATGAACAGGATGCAGTTTACAGCCGAACTAACTGGTAAGCAGACTTAAAAAAATTTAATAGGTTAAATTCTGCTTATCTGTGGTAAAGCTGAGCTGTAACGAACGTTTAAAATTCATTATTTTGTTGAGGGGAACAGATGAGTGGTATTCAAGTACGTAAACAGATGTAAGGAGAAATAGCAACTAAGCCAAAAACATGGTGCTGTGATTCAACAACAAATGCTCAGAGCGATCATGTTGAATCATGGCACCAATGACAAAATAGGCAAACAACATTTTAATAAAGATCAAGTTGGGGATTTGATTCAAGTATTTGATTACTAATATTGGATGAACTAATAAAAGTAATGGATAGCCAACTTAGTAGACCGGTATCTGGAAAAACAGTCACCATTAAGAGTAAACCAGAGCTTCATTTTATCTCGAAGAGAGAGAAAGGAAACGACAAAATTATTACAGACAAATCCGCATTTAAAACAAGTATCTTTTAAAAGTAGTGAAAATCAGACAATGTGCAATTGGATGTTGAGTAAATGAGGATTTTTCTATGTGGAACTATATCTTAGTGATTTATCAGCATGGACAGATAATGACTATCCTCAAGCTGGTAGTTTTAAAAGGGTTAAATTACAAGTAGAGCGAAAGTATATAATTGATAATACAGCCATAAGCTACCCGAAATGGGATTTAAATGACATGAAAGAGGTGTATAAATCATGGGATTTAATGAGTGCACAAAATGGACTGTAAATATCATTAGGAAGGAGGAAAAGTCAGTTAAGAAATGAGGTAATTTGGCAATGGAGCAACATAATCTATCTTATGAAAAGAGTCAGTCCACAAGGGGCTATAAAAGGATCTGAAAGTATGAAAGGAATTGATCCACAGTTAGCGAACTCTATTCAGCCTCCAGCTTCTAGTACAGGGGAAGACGTAGAAGAGGATAGTGACAATATGATTGGTTATATCCACAGTTAGCGAACTCTATTCAGCCTCCAGCTTCTAGTACAGGGGAAGACGTAGAAGAGGATAGTGACAATATGATTGGTTATATCCACAGTTAGCAAACTCTATTCAGCCTCCAGCTTCTAGTACAGGGGAAGACGTAGAAGAGGATAGTGACAATATGATTGGTTATATCCACAGTTAGCGAACTCTATTCAGCCTCCAGCTTCTAGTACAGGGGAAGACGTAGAAGAGGATAGTGACAATATGATTGGTTATATCCACAGTTAGCGAACTCTATTCAGCCTCCAGCTTCTAGTACAGGGGAAGACATAGAAGAGGATAGTGACAATATGATTGGTTATATCCACAGTTAGCGAACTCTATTCAGCCTCCAGCTTCTAGTACAGGGGAAGACGTAGAAGAGGATAGTGACAATATGATTGGTTATTTATACAATCTTATGGGGGTTAGGCAAAAAAATATATAAAATCCTAAAATCAGGTCAAAATGTATGATAACTTCGAGACCAAACGGTGGTGTGAGGAATGCAGGCCATTGTGGTTCCAAAGGTTTGGTAGAGCTTTAGACACGGCAGAAAGAAGGTTTAGAGGTCATACAGGACGAATAAACACTGAAAAAATTAGATACACTAGAGAGTGTGTGGAAAATGAATATAATATTATATTTACAATAATCAAAACAAAAACCAAAATGTCGATTTAAACAATAGATTAGCAAATAAAATGATTTAATTTTTAGTTGAAGCAGGGGAAGGATAATAATGAAGGAAGAGGAAGGTCCAATGGTAATTCCAGAGGAGGAAGAAGGAGCTTTAACAGAGACAGGGATATTTGCAATCATTGTCAACACTGGGGACATTGGGTTGGAGACTGTAACGTTAGAATACAGGATGAGGAGAGACGAAGATATGGAGATAGAGAGAGGGGAAATTGGACTCCTGCCCAACCGCACCCTAATTCCCAAAATACACCTAGAGAGGAGAAGGCTGGGTAATCTATTATGGGGACAATGACATACAACACAGATGAGCAGGGAGGAGGTTAAACACATGATCAATGCACCACAACACCGATAAGCAGGGAGGAGGTTAAATACATGATCAATGCACCACAACACCGATAAGCAGGGAGGAGGTTAAATACATGATCAATGCACCACAATTGCATATTTCGGTTAGCCCATTAGATATACCACAGTTAAGTTTATGTGTATCTGGTAAAATAATTCCATTTCTAATAGATACAGGGGCAACTATGTCATGTTTAAGGCAACAAGATTGAAGGTGTCCTTTAAGTAATCAGAAAGTCCAGTCTATTGGAATTAGTGGAACTATGCAAATTGATCCTATATCTCTCCCATTACAAATTGATTTGGAGGATATTATTTTGCAATATTCATGTATAAGAAGCGCTACAACTCCTATGGCGTTAATGGGAAGAGACCTTTTAAGTAAACTCAATGCGACCATTTTTTGTTCACCAGATGGCATCGAGGTACATGGAACAACATGGGCTATTTTATGAACAAAGAGCAGGAAGTCATTTTAATCTGAAAGGGTGCATAATAAATTATATGAATGTGTTTATGATCATTTGATATCAGTTTGGATAATAAGCTTTCATATAACATTATATTGTGGTTCCGTACACCAATGCCAATCATATAATATCAAGGAGTGGTATGGAGAGCGTGAGGTTATTTTAGAGTGTAGTGGAAAATTATATGTTTTAATGAGAGGCTTGACTTTGACGGAGTTTCCTGAAGGTTAGAGAATTGGTGAGGATCCAATGACAGGAAGGTCAGTGTCCTTGACACTACAGTCTGTTTTTTTTTGGTTCCGCTGGGAGTATGTTTGAAGAAGTTGATTTGTGTCGATTAAGAATCGTTAAAAAACAAACAGGAAAGGGTTGTTTGATTTGAGTACCTAGGAGTTTCTAACGTACTATATGGAGTATGTGACGATGTGAAAATAGGATGAATTTTATGTGTGTGTAATCGATTACTAGAGAGGTGATACAGTGACCATTTGAATAATATGTATTGATTAACTTGCTCACCCTAACGTAGACGTACGTCAGGGGTGGGAAATAATGAATAAACGTTTTCTGAGTTTGAGCCGTTGATGGATAATTTGATAGAGATAAGGTTTAAGAAATGAACTACCCATAAGGCGTGGAATTTATAGACATAACTTATAACATAACAAACCAGTGTAATTGGGCTATTTGTGGGATTTATTTGTCATTTCAATAGCATTGGGTAAATGGAATAGAGTAAAATCTGGGTTTCTGAGTGTAATTCAACTGTTGGTATGCGTTGCTTAGACAGATACTTCAAAGTACTTGGTTTGGTGATGTAGAATGGAAGATTTAGCAGCGTGATTGGTTCAAATTGAAAGACACAATTATTTAACAGAAATAGCGAGACAATTTCGAGGTATTCATTTTTTTGCGTTGCCTAATGCTTTGCTAGATTAAACGATAGAGAACGGTGACGTAATGTCAATCAATAAATTTGATATTAATACTATGGATACAAATTCAATATATGCTGATCAACTATTAAGTCGCTCTAAATGATGTAAATGTAAATGTAAATCAACTACAGCAAGTGTTTGGTTTGATACTTGTAGCCTACTCAGAAAGGACAGTTACCCAGATCTGCTGACTTCTACTAATGGAGGATTGGTGGATTCATAAGAGCTGTGGCTATGATCTTAGTTGATAACAGGGGATACTAATAGGATAGTGACGAAGCACAGGGAAGAGAGGATGTTTTCTTAAAATGGGAAGTGAAGCAACGGGACAAAGAGAATAAAAATACTATTAAAAAACAGCAGGGATAAAAAAGCATTGTTGGAAAGAAGCAGAGTATGAAAGATAACATTAACTGAGGAATATAGAAACTTTTAGCTGAGGTAACTACTGTCTGGAGAGTTTCTAGGTGTTGATCTGTGGGTGTTAGCAACTGGGGTTGGCTGAACGTGATAGAGCTGTAAGTGTCATAATGGGTTAAGTTTGGTGTACCCGGATCACTGGTTGCTGTGGAAAGGGAGGAGGTAAAAGGGTGGTGAGTGTTAACGGTGAGAAATGGCTAGCTAGTTAGTGGTGTTAACTAGTAGCGTTTAGATTGGTGACGTAACTTGCTCTGCGACCTTGAAGTAGTTGTTTGCCTCGCTCTGCAAGGTCGCGCCTTTTGTTTGAATGACTGCTGTTAATGTGTGCAGAGGGTCCCTGGTTCAAGACCATGTAGGGAAGGAAGCAAAACTGTTGCATTGATGCTGTTGACCTAGATCACTGGGTGAATTGATAAGATTATACGATAGAGATTGTCCTACCAACCCATGGCGGCTAGGATAACATAGTAGTTTCAGTGGCATCTCTGTGAATGGAGGTTTTATTTGTTTTGACTATAACTTAACAATCAGTTGTAACCTGCTAAAGTACCGTTAGATGGAAAGACAGCAGTAGAGGATAAAGGAGATTGTAGAGGGTTTTCTGTTTTAAAAGGAAAGTAGGTTAATTGGGAGATGAGAAATGTTGAATTGGATTGTTTGAAAAGGAAAGTAGGTTAATTGGGAGATGAGAAATGTCGAATTGGATTGTTTGAAAAAGAAAGTAGGTTAATTGAGAGATGAGAAATGTCGAATTGGATTGTTTGAAAAGGAAAATAGGTTAATTGAGAGATGAGAAATGTTGAATTGGATTGTTTGAGTTGACCAACATTAAAATAATGCTGTCTAGTTATGTGAATGCAAATATGTTATTAGGTAGTAGTGGTTTGTGGATAGAATTGACTGATTTAGTAAGCGGGTGAAAGAGAGGTGTGCTTTCTGTGCTATATCAGGATGTAAAGGATGCAGGGGGTGATGTGGAGCAGATATCTGAATAGTTGAATATGGAACGTTCATTGACCATTTTTTTTATTTTTATTATTAAATTCTATAGTTTGTTTAACCATCAGTGAGTTATGCAAACAGCTAATTAATTCTAAAAACGATAATCTGTTTCTGGTACGTTGAACAATGGGAGGTAGTTTTTACTATTATGCTGATAGAGTAGTAAAAAAAAATTGAAGTTCGGAAGTTATTAAACAATGGGTTTTTATTTTAAAACATCAATGCAACAAGTGGAGATTATTACATTACCAAAAAGGGGTTATAGGTTAATATTAGAAGGTGTAGTCAACTCAATGAAACGTGGTATGTTAAGGAAGGTGTAGGAGATCACGTCTCAAACAACTTTTTAATCGACGCTTGGAATATCATTGATTCTTCACGCGTAGTTAGTGAATATATTTGTGAATGTCTCAACTATTACGTTTAGTGAAAGAAACAATCTAAGGGGTAGATAGTAATATGATATGGGATGAAATGAAGCCGATTTTGGGGTTTGATAATCATTGTGAGAATTAAAAAGAATGAGGTATAAAGAGTAATCATTAAAAATACTAATTGTAAACTCAAAGAACCTTGAGTGGTTTTCATCTTTTGAGAGATTTTATGTAATCTTCTTCTGGAGTAGTTATGAGGAATTAGATTGAAACAAACGATTATTGATGTGAGGACAGGGTATATCTGCATCATGTTTTGTGTGAAATTAATATTTTTGGATTGCTGATTATAATTGGATGTTAACGAAATGTATACTTTCTCTTCCAGGAAAAGGGGGATTTTCTTATCTCTCATTGGGATGTTTCAAAAGTCTGTGGGCTAGGGGGAGCAGTTAGTAAAATTCGGCAGTCTTATAATTAGGTCATAAGAGGGAGCTACCAAATTAAATAAGGCCTGGCTAGTTTTGTTTGTTGTTTTCCAATAGGGCTGTTCAAATAAACACACACAACCCACCTATTATAATGGTTATATAGGGTTGTTATTTTGATTTTAGGGGGTTTTAACGGGTCAAAGATGATAAGTCTTAAAGGAACACACACAGAACTTTTTTGTTTTTTGTTTTATATGTGAGTTTTGGGTAAACACGTGATTTATTTTGAGAAGAAATGTAATGAGGACTTACTGTACACTGGGGATGCAAAACATTTACGAAATGTTTTGACTGTGGTTAATAATTAGTTTATACTATAGAATGGAACACTTCTTTGAAGGGTTTGAATGACCTCTGAACTCTGTCTTGACTTTCTAGTGTGAATTGATCACCCACACTGGAAAGCCAAGAGGCAGAGGATGAGAAATTTAAGGTAATTTATTATACAGAGTTGAGGGTAATTTATAATACTGATAATTATGAAGAATTGTATAATTTGGCAATAGTCATATCTATGATTCAGACCATAATAAGGTCAGAGTGAGAGAGCTAGTCCTGAATGAGGAACACATGGCGCTAGTCAATGTTGATATTACTTCAATTACTTAATGGGATACAATTAAGTTAAGGTATTATCAAATGTTGTCATTTTAATTTCATTTATTATTTTGGTTTAACAGGCAATGTTGTTGTTTTGGTTTGTTGAACGCATTAATCACGATGTGAGTCATGTGTCCAAAGGGGGGGAAATACTGCTCGCATGAGGCTTTTTGGTAAATATGCAAATTGTATTAAGAATATGAGCAATAGTAATTAATGTGTTATGGGTTAGATTACATGTTTTAGGTGAAAGTGTATTTGTGGTATAAGGCAGGATGTAGGGGAGGACTGTTTATGAAACTACTGACCTACAACAAGATGCAAAAAATGTGCACTTCCTAATATCAAGGCTTCTCCTGACTGATAAGAAGACAGGGTATGGTAGCATATGGTGTCTCACCTAACAATGTGCCTAAGACTTCCCACGGGTGAAGGCTTCTCTGCCAAACCTAACAGGAGAATCTGGACATTGTATGCACCCTGGAGACTGGCGGTAAAGGATTAAAGAAGTCAGAGATGGACAAAACCCAGGTGGGGAGGTCAGTACTAGGTGTTGCTGGTTACCTCTATGGAGGGGAAAGTACCAGAGAGAGATACCTGCATCTATCCCACTGTAGGAGTGTGCCAACCCAGAGGAGGAAGATGGCATCGCCACTGCGGAGCAATGTTTTCTTTTGTGTCTGTCTGTATCTGTGTGTCTTTGCAGCAGGGATTCTCAACTTCCCTTTTGGTACGCTGCCAGAAGGACACACTCCACAGAGCCATGTTGATAAATGGAGAAGGACTCTGCATGATCTTAGACCCTAGTGACGGAAGAAGGGTCAGAGCTAAAAGGACCATACATCGTCACCCAGTGTTATGATGAGTTTCTGGTATTGAAAAGTTCAATCTGCAAGAATTTACTTAGACATTCTGTGGAGATTTTATACCAAGTATTTATTAAATCTCAAGCTCGTGGGTTCATCTAACCAACGGATATGGCTTTGCCCTTCGTCAGTTGAACTCCCCACACATACAGATCTAACCCCCTTTATACTCTTGGTTATACTCCCTTTCACATACATCTGGCGGCCATCATAGCACTCCCTTTCTCTGTTGTTATTACCCTTTGCCCAAGGTCATTATATCCTGTCCATCAATCACACTACCCTAAACATCAGGAATCTCCTTTGACATAATGGAATGTAGACTTCCTGACTCCAAACCCATTATCTACTAACTCTTGACTTTCACGATACTATGACATGACATCATTATACCATAAAAAACATCATATCAATCCACTTTTTTTTTCATTTTTTGGTAATTAAAATTACTTATCCCCCATAAATTCATATAAAATACAATATTCCCCCTCTGTAGTACATATATATCTGACTAGATCCTAAACTATGCTAGATAACTGAGAATTGACCCCTTCAACCTTTCATACCTGAATCCCACTTTTTACTTTTAAACTCGGACAAAACAGAGATGCTTGTTCTAGGTCCCAAGAAACAAAGAGATCTTCTGTTAAATCTGACAATTCATCTTGATGGTTGTAAAGTCGTCTCAAATAAAACTGTGAAGGACCTCGGCGTTACTCTTGACCCTGATCTCTCTTTTGACGAACATATCAAGACTGTTTCAAGGACAGCTTTTTTCCATCTACGTAACATTGCAAAAATCAGAAATGTTCTGTCCAAAAATGATGCAGAAAAATTAATCCATGCATTTGTTACTTCTAGGTTAGACTACTGCAATGCTCTATTTTCCGGCTACCCGGATAAAGCACTAAATAAACTTCAGTTAGTGCTAAATACGGCTGCTAGAATCCTGACTAGAACCAAGAAATTTGATCATATTACTCCAGTGCTAGCTTCCCTACACTGGCTTCCTGTTAAGGCAAGGGCTGATTTCAAGGTTTTACTGTTAACCTATAAAGCGTTACATGGGCTTGCTCCTACCTATCTTTCCGAGTTGGTCCTGCCGTACATACCAATACGTACGCTACGGTCACAAGACGCAGGCCTCCTAATTGTCCCTAGAATTTCTAAGCAAACAGCGGGAGGCAGGGCTTTCTCCTATAGATCTCCATTTTTATGGAACAGTCTGCCTACCCATGTGAGAGACGCAGACTCGGTCTCAACCTTTAAGTCTTTACTGAAGACTTATCTCTTCAGTAGGTCATATGATTGAGTGTAGTCTGGCCCAGGAGTGTGAAGGTGAACGGAAAGATTGGAGCAACGAACAGCCCTTGCTGTCTCTGCCAGGCCGGTTCCCCTCTCCACTGGGGTTCTCTGCCTCTAACCCTGTTGCAGGGGCTGAGTCACTGGCTTGCTGGTGCTCTTTCATGCCGTCCCTGGGAGGGGTGCGTCACTTGAGTGGGTTGAGTTACTGACGTGATCTTCCTGTCTGGGTTGGCACCCCCCCCTTGGTTTGTGCTGTGGTGGAGACCTCTGTGGGCTATACTCGGCCTTGTCTCAGGATTGTAAGTTGGTGGTTGGGGATATCCCTCTAGTGGTGCGGGGGCTGTGCTTTGGCGGAGTGGGTGGGGTTATATCCTTCCTGTTTGGCCCTGTCCGGGGGTTTCTTCGGATGGGGCCACAGTGTCTCCGGACCGCTCCTGTCTCAGCCTCCAGTATTTATGCTGCAGTAGTTTATGTGTCGGGGGGCTGGGGTTAGTTGGTTATACCTGGAGTACTTCTCCTGTCTTATCCAGTGTCCTGTGTGAATTTAAGTATGCTCTCTCTAATTCTCTCGTTCTCTCTTTCTCTCTGAGAACCTGAGCCCTAGGACCATACGTCAGGACTACCGGGCATGATGACACCTTGCTGTCCCCAGTCCGCCTGGCCTTGCTGCTATTCCAGTTTCAACTGTTCTGCCTGCGGCTACGAAACCCCTACCTGTCCCAGACCTGCTGTTTTCAACTCTTAATGATCGGCTATGAAAAGCCAACTGAGAGACCTGAGCCCTAGGACCATACGTCGGGACTACCGGCCGTGGTGACTCCTTGCTGTCCCCAGTCCGCCTGGCCTTGCTGCTATTCCAGTTTCAACTGTTCTGCCTGCGGTTATGGAACCCCTACCTGTCCCAGACCTGCTGTTTTCAACTCTTAATGATCGGCTATGAAAAGCCAACTGAGATTTATTCCTGATTATTATTTGACCATGCTTGTCACTTATGAACATTTTTGAACATCTTGGCATGGTTCTGTTATAATCTCCACCCGGCACAGCCAGAAGAGGACTGGCCACCCCTCATAGCCTGGTTTGTCTCTAGGTTTCTTCCTAGGTTTTCGCCTTTCTAGGGAGTTTTTCCTAGCCACCGTGCTTCTACACCTGCATTACTAGCTGTTTGGGGTTTTAGGCTGGGTTTCTGTACAGCACTTCGAGATATTAGCTGATGTAAGAAGGGCTATATAAAATAAAATTGATTGATTGATTGATTGATTGAATCCAACCTGATTCTCCATATATTTAATCAACAAAGGTATAAATTCCCAGTCATCTATCTTATGTGATATCAAACCTCTCAAACCTCTATAACTCAGTCAGAGTAAAAGATAAACACATTATTAACTACTATATATTCATGCTAATAATCTATGTAGTCAAAACCTTATTTTTATATACAGTGGGGGAAAAAAGTATTTAGTCAGCCACCAATTGTGCAAGTTCTCCCACTTAAAAAGATGAGAGAGGCCTGTAATTTTCATCATAGGTACACGTCAACTATGACAGACAAAATGAGAAAAAAAAATCCAGAAAATCACATTGTAGGATTTTTAATGAATTTGTTTGCAAATTATGGTGGAAAGTAAGTATTTGGTCAATAACAAAAGTTTCTCAATACTTTGTTATATACCCTTTGTTGGCAATGACACATGTCAAACGTTTTCTGTAAGTCTTCACAAGGTTTTCACACACTGTTGCTGGTATTTTGGCCCATTCCTCCATGCAGATCTCCTCTAGAGCAGTGATGTTTTGGGGCTGTCGATGGGCAACACAGACTTTCAACTCCCTCCAAAGATTTTCTATGGGGTTGTGATCTGGAGACTGGCTCCAGGACCTTGAAATGCTTCTTACGAAGCCACTCCTTCGTTGCCCGGGCGGTGTGTTTGGGATCATTGTCATGCTGAAAGACCCAGCCATGTTTCATCTTCAATGCCCTTGCTGATGGAAGGAGGTTTTCACTCAAAATCTCACGATACATGGCCCCATTCATTCTTTCCTTTACACGGATCAGTCGTCCTGGTCCCTTTGCAGAAAAACAGCCCCAAAGCATGATGTTTCCACCCCCATGCTTCACAGTAGGTATGGTGTTCTTTGGATGCAACTCAGCATTCTTTGTCCTCCAAACACGACGAGTTGAGGTTTTACCAAAAAGTTATATTTTGGCTTCATCTGACCATATGACATTCTCCCAATCCACTTCTGGATCATCTAAATGCACTCTAGCAAACTTCAGACGGGCCTGGACATGTACTGGCTTAAGCAGGGGGACACGTCTGGCACTGCAGGATTTGAGTCCCTGGCGGCGTAGTGTGTTACTGATGGTAGGCTTTGTTACTTTGGTCCCAGCTCTCTGCAGGTCATTCACTAGGTCCCCCCGTGTGGTTCTGGGATTTTTGCTTACTGTTCTTGTGATTATTTTGACCCCACGGGGTGAGATCTTGCGTGGAGCCCCAGATCGAGGGAGATTATCAGTGGTCTTGTATGTCTTCCATTTCCTAATAATTGCTCCCACAGTTGATTTCTTCAAACCAAGCTGCTTACCTATTGCAGATTCAGTCGTCCCAGCCTGGTGCAGGTCTACAATTTTGTTTCTGGTGTCCTTTGACAGCTCTTTGGTCTTGGCCATAGTGGAGTTTGGAGTGTGACTGTTTGAGGTTGTGGACAGGTGTCTTTTATACTGATAACAAGTTCAAACAGGTGCCATTAATACAGGTAACGAGTGGAGGACAGAGGAGCCTCTTAAAGAAGAAGTTACAGGTCTGTGAGAGCCAGAAATCTTGCTTGTTTGTAGGTGACCAAATACTTATTTTCCACCATAATTTGCAAATAAATTCATAAAAAATCCTACAATGTGATTTTCTGGATTTTTTTCCCTCATTTTGTCTGTCATAGTTGACGTGTACCTATGATGAAAATGACAGGCCTCTCTCATCTTTTTAAGTAGGAGAACTTGCACAATTGGTGGCTGCCTAAATACTTTTTTTCCCCACTGTATATACAAATAAGGAAAAATCCCACATAGACATCCCCTCTTTTAAAATGACCCCTTTTTATGATACACCCAAAAAAAAAAAAAAACATCCATAGAAATAAATTGTGACCATCATGACATCATCCATACAAAAGAATTCTACATAACCATTACGAAATTACATGAAACTATAATCTAAAAATAAACACATGAATATAAAAATAACAAAAACTTCCATCTTCCTCATCCATGCGCTGTCAGAGGACCCCCAAGCTTATCACTGGTCACCTGGGGGATCTATCTGATCGACTGAGATCGCCATCTGTCCACCTCTTCTTCCTGTAAACCTTAATTCCATGTCATACAATTCCAACTTAACATTCCCATTCCTCAATCAACATTATCAATGGACTCTAAACTGAAATAAAACGACATAGAATAATAATTAGTCCTTTCCCTCCTTGTATTAACATTAACTGATACATCTCTAGCTGTAATAACTGCCATGTTAGTAATCGTTTGTACAGATCATAAAATCAATCCCCGAAAAATGTGAAAACAACCCCCCATAACTATGGCTGTAATGATTACTATGGCCACTAGAGGACATATAATACTTGCCATCCATGTTCCTATGGAATTACCACTAAACAACCTTGAAAAAACTTCAACAGCATTCAAATTACCATATCCTCCTAATCTTAATATAATAGCATCCAATGCTAATGATTATCATCTCAGACCCAATTCTTAAAAACTCATGATTGTTAAAATATACAATGTTCAACTCCGCCTTTGTCCTCCTAATATACCTGATATAACATACACATTATAACACTCTATTATCACTCCCTGTTACATCATCACATCCCTAGACTATTCCTGCTTTAATAATTCAACCAAATTCACATCATATGAAAATATCATAACCCCATGATGATAACCAATTAATTACTTGCCATTCAACATAGATATGTAGCACCCTAAACACCCATATCAATATCACCCCATACTTCAAATGTATATAATGACTAATATGTTAATACATTAACCCAATTAATCAACATATTCATGATTTCATTGACAATCTTCACCTTAACTTCCATGTTTCAAACAGTATGAGTCAACAATGTCTATTCAATAAATCATATAAATGTATCCTAAGACATGACCTTAATGTATCACTGTTTAAACCCATAATATCTATAGAAAACATTTCTATACTTATACATACTAATAATTCACTTAAATCACTGATTAATCTTATAAATTATAACCAACCAAATTACTTAACTCAACCAAATTTAAAATGACAATTCTTATTCACTTTATCCTTATCACTGAAAATGAAAACTCTCAACTTAATCACCCTTTACAACTTTCAGAATGTATACTTATATTAACATACATTATAAACATTCATAATTCAATTATGACTCTCCTCATCCTGAAAATAAATACAGATCATTATCTCAATGCATTCTCAATACTATCACTTTAGCAGTGTATATACCTACTATCATCTCCAGATCGCCAGTTTCCTCGTAGCCATCTGTAGCATCGGTTGACATGATACCTGTTCAATCTCCCCTCTATCCATACCTCCGTTGGTGTAGACTGTGTGATGATGCATGAACCTTCTTCCTTCACTAGTTCTCTGATCATGCAGAGTCCTTCTCCATTTATCACCGTCTCTCTGTGGAGTGTATCCTTCTATCAGCGTACCAATAGTCTCTGCTGCAAAAACACACAGACAAAACAAAACAATGCTCCGCCGAAGCGGTGCCACCTTCCTCCTTTGCGTTAGAAAAGTCCTACAATGGTACATATAGATCTAGGAATCTCTCTCTCTTACTTGCCCCTCCATCAAGGTAGCCATCAACACCTATTACTAACCTTCCCACTTGGGTGTTGTCCATCAATGACTTCCTTAATCCTTTACCACCACATCGTCTCCAAGTCGCAGAAAATGTCCAGATTCTCCTGGTAGGTCTGGCAGACAAACCTTCACCTTTTCTAAAGAAAGTCTGCATAACATTGTTAGTTGAGACACAGCATGCTACTTCATCCTGTCTTCTTATCAGTCCTGATAAGCCTTTTATATTAGGAAGTACACATTCTCAGTTTGTTACCTGTATAAAAGACACCTGTCCACAGAAGCAATCAATCAATCAGATTCCAAACTCTCCACCATGGCCAAGACCACAGAGCTCTCCAAGGATGTCAGGGACAAGATTGTAGACCTACACAAGGCTGGAATGGGCTACAAGACCATCGCCAAGCAGCTTGGTGAGAAGGTGACAACAGTTGGTGCGATTATCCGCCAATGGAAGAAACACAAAATAACTGTCAATCACAAAATCAGCAGGGGATCAAATACCTTTTTCCCTCACTGTATGTGTGTATATATGTATATATATATATGTATATATGTGTATATGTATGTGTACGTGTATTATCTCCCGAGTGGCGCAGTGGTCTACTAGAAATCCTGGTTCAAATCCAGGCTCTGTCGTAGCCGGCCGCGACCGGGAGACCCATGGGGCAGCTCACAATTGGCCCAGCGTCGTCCAGGGTAGGGGAGGGAATGGCCGGCAGGGATGTAGGTCAGTTGATAGAGCATGGCGTTTGCAACGCCAGGGTTGTGGGTTCGATTCCCACGGGGGGCCAGTATGGAGAAAAAAATGTAATAATGTATGCACTCACTCACTCTGGATAAGAGCGTCTGCTAAATGACGTAAATGTAAATATGTGTGTGTGTGTGTATATATAAAAAACATGGGGGACTGGAAGTGATGCAGACAATTACATTGATGGAAGTTACAATCTATCTGCAATATTAAGCTGATCTACCCCCCTTAAAAAAAACAAATAAATAAAATGATAATATTAATTACCTGAAAATTGTATGTCATCCAGTCTTAAAATGTCTGCAAAAACCAAATATTGAAATACTGTTAAATATTTAAAAAAACATTGTTATCCATTGAGTGAATTGTTATCCATTGAGAGAGTGATATAGAATAGTATGCTATCGTGCTGGGTAATTTACTTCTACAACTGTGATGTAACTAAACATCCGCTAGGTGGAGCCAGTGGTCCACTCTTGATTAGACACTTCACATAAAATAGAAATTTGTTTGGTAAAAACAGTAGGATAAATACATATGTAGGTATATATATATATATATATATATATATATATATATATATATATATATATATAATATTATACTAACATTCTAGATACACACACACACACACACATAATCAACTGACTAGTAATTTTTCTATAACTGTGATGTAGCTGTACATCCTCTAGGTGAAGCCAGTGGTCCACTCTTGAGTAGAGACTTGGTTTGGCATGGCATTTTCATGGGTTCTGAGACACCTTGAGACATGTCACATAAAATTGACATTTGTTTGGTATAAACAGTAGGATATATACATATGTAGGTAGAGTCCATTCTCGTTTAAAAAAATCTACAACACAACATCTCATTCAATATATATTATATCATTTTATACAATACATTATTAAAAACATTCATTTATAATGTACAACATAATATATATATATATATATATATATATATATATATATATATATATATATATATATATATATATGCATAGTTAGATATAGAAGCCTTCATCATATAGAAAATTCAACTCACCTTCAAAATGCTCCATGAGGAATAAATGATTCAAGGAGTCTCTTTAAGATGTATGTCTTCAGGCCTTCTGGTCCTCTGGGTCTTTTTTCTTGGTTGACTGAGACATCCCACGGACGCTCTTTTATGGGGTCAAATGGATCTGTTTAGGTTAGCAGTAAAACGGGACATCTTAAAGAATACAATTACCTTTTTTGTTTTAAATTGACTGAGACATCCACTGGACATTCCATCCTCGGACGCCTCCCGGACATTCCCGGACGTCCCCCCCCCCCCCCCGAGAGCTATTTTTAAAAGGTTAAAGGATAAACAGGTTTAAAAAAGTAGTTTCAAAGACACTTGGGGGACCCCATGTGTACATACAGTTCCCTTGTGTGTAAGGGACCCCCTAGATGAGCAAACTGTTGACCATTAAAATATGGATAGCTGAGAACTCTTTCTAAAAGGGTAAAGGTAAAACCGGTTTAAAACACAGTTGTTTCAAAGACACACCACACACGCTCACACACACACACAACCCAAAGAACCAATGGCTCTTGTAGAGAGAGAGAGAGAGAGAGAGAGAGAGAAGGGAAATCCAATTTTCTTTCAAACCTTTTATTTTCTTCTATAATGTTACTACAGAAATGGAAGCATTTATATACAAGTTATTAAAGTTCACTAACCAATATTGAATATTAAACTATGACACTAATGTTTACTACTAAACCTTTATATGGATCATAAACTGTATTATTACACAATACTGCACCTTACTAAACAATACATGTTTAAATGTATAATTATTATAATAATGTTTTCCTTAGAAAAAAAGCAGAATCAGCATTTTTCTCCTTTTCAGGGGCCTTTTGTAACCCGACACCCCCATCAGTCTCCAAATCCCCGTCTTCAAGCTGTGAGGGACTCAGACGTCGCCTCTTCCACGCAGGCTCTCCATGGCCTTCAAGGTTTTGCATGTTTTCTTTTCCATGATAGATCAACCTTCTTGCCGATAAGCCCAAGTTTTGTCTTGAGGACAGAAGGGACCATCTTCGTAAATGTTCACGATGGTGGAAAAACTGTTGCACTTGTTTCATCATATCAAGCACCTTCAACCAATCTCGCCACTTGAAGCTAAAGACAGGCAACAAAATAGTTGACCTCTGCGCAAGCGTTTGAAAATACCTACGAACAAACAGATTTGGTGGCATTTGCGCTGTCGAATTCAGAACAACCTACAATTGCCACTTTGGAGTCTGGACTCTACGCTACTGAAGAGATTCGTATGACTTTCAAATCATCTGGCCCACAGACTTCCTCTTCCAGTACGTACCCAGGCAGGGATGATCCATTCAGGGCCTTTTAGATCTGGCATAGAGCAAGTCTTATCTTAAGCCATTCCCTAATGCGAAACGCAGGAGAAAAACTCCCGGTTTTTGGCTGAAAAAGGTTGTTGAGACAGCTGTGTGTGAAAATCTTCACTGTTGAATCGTCCGGTTGGCCTCCACTAATATCAATCCCACCATTAAAACAATCAGGTGCATCACAAAGAATGGCATCGATGGTTTTGTCCATGTGGCCCAGACATGAAGGACACAACACACCTAGAATTGGTCTAGGAGACGTGTTTTCTGGAGTTTTCTGTGGTTGATCTCTCTTGAGGTTTCTTGTCGCTCGTAGTGTTCACAGGACAAGTCTAACACTTACTTATACTCAGGCAGACCTACCCAGAAATTACTTTTTCATTCTACAAGGGGTCACAAGCTCACTACACAGCAGCTCCATAAGTTCACTACAAAAATCCCAACAGTTTCACATTTTTCAAACAGTTCAAACTTTAAGTTCAACTAGGTCAGTACATGACACATCAATCACCAGGCCATTACTTTTTTATTTCAAACATGTTGTAGAGGGTTCGTTGCACAGTGCTGATATTCTCTTATTCTTAAACAAACTTTAAACTTTAGAAAATGACACAGACAACGGCTTCTGAGTATATGTAAAATATCTTTAGTTATGCAATTGCAGGCAGAAGTTAATACAGAGTCAACAGGATTTGTATAGCTTTTCATAAGTTCTGCAAATTGTCCAAAACAATCTCTGCTTTTCATACAAGCACGCCTCTCCCTGGCAGATCAGGAGCCACCTGGGTTTCTTCTTGTGTCTGTGTGGAAGCAACGAGAAATTGAAACAATCCTGGTCTACCTCTTCCTCCAGTTGATCTCTATCCCATGTCCTTGACTACACGCCCAGACCAGCTGCAGGGAGCTAGAGGGAACCATCCTTACCAAAAGCACAGCATTGGTAGTTAAGAAATGTCTCTACTATTGTTAAGCATATTAATTGTTAACCATTAATATTTAACAAATCTGGTGAATATGTGCTCTTTCTCTCACAGCATAATAGATCATATATTCCCCATCAATGTGCTTTACTTCAAAGAAACAGCTGCACTATCAAGTTCCATAAGCACACCCTAAATAGTGAAGAGAACGTCCGGACAGGATGTCCTTAAAAGGTCATAAACACAGGACACAGGAAAACTCACCAATCACTTTTTGACAGCAACCGTCTACTATATTCTCTCTCACAGGAGTCTGTGAAACAAGACAGTTGGAGATTGAAACATTGTATGTGTATTCCCTTCCCCCAACTGCTCTGTTCACTCAGACAAACAAACCAGACTGCAGTTTCCCACGCAAGAATTGACTTCAAATCCTAAATTACTTGATATCTTTCAGAAATACATAATTTCCCCCCCTCATAATTGCATAGGTCTATAGGAGTGTCTCAGGTTTTCATTACAACCATTTCTAGTGCATATTGTATATGGTTTCAATATTAAACTATTAAATCAGTTAACCTCTTACTATCAGATTTGATAAATAACAGATTATAGCATGAAAAGCTCAGTGTTGATTTTAAATATAAACATTAACAGTCCACAAAAAGGGCGTGTAAAACAGTATGTTGGCTTGGCTGATAAAAAGGGTAGATTGAATTTCTCTTGGCAGTTGTGGCTCCCAGGTCTACAGCCAATCAAGGACTAGCTACCCATCCCCCACTGCTGCTCTCACCCCCCACCCCCCACCCCATCCCTTGACATGCTGGACTCTCAGGTTCTGTTCAATAAAGTGCAGCACAGCACAGTACAGTACAACTTTATTAGTCCATGTTACAGGGAACAAAGGGAATTTGTCTTTCTGAAGGTGTTGGTCACAGATCTGCCAGTTCAGATCCAATCCCACGTTTTGTTGTCTGGCTCAGGACTCAAACCAGTGACCTTTCAGTTACTGGACTAATTCTCTAACTTCCACCTCCTAACACTTCTAGCATGGGCTTCCTAGGCTAAGTTCCTTTTACACTATCCCATGTGTGGAGAAAACATGAGTCTGTCTCATGATCTGGTAATGAGGTAGTCCTGCCTTCAACTTCAAAATCAGTGTCACCCTCAGGTCAAGAAGGCATTACCTCTTGGTCTAATGGTCAAGACACTGGTTTTTCCCATGGGACACCTGGGTAGAGATCCCGCCCATGAAATGTGCACACCTCTCCCAAGGCAAGGTTTTGCAGGGGGCTGTATTGCAGTATCACATTGCTCAGCTGTGTTCAACACTTCATTCCATAGGTCATCAAAAAAATTACTCATCCCTGTAGTCATTCAAAGTTTGAACTAAGGCTTCAACTAAATCAACAGCCTTTGACAGGTCAAGTGATGAAGACTGTAGCATCTCTGATAGAAATGTTGCTTCTCCAAAAACGTTATGCCGTGTAACAAGGCACACAATGAATTGTAAATCTATCTGTGCAAGCAGACCTCGCGCCTCAACAGATCTGTCACCGTTGTGTTCTTGGACTATGTCTTGCAGGACTCGCTTAACGGCAGGCAATCTATCCATAATAGTATGTAGAGCCATATATCGACATGCCCAGCGAGTGTCACTTAGTCTCTGAAGCTCTCTAGGTGCACCTGGGTACATCTCTTTTTGTACGCTAAGCCATTTTTTATGCACATATGACCCCGATGTGAAGACATACAGTCTTTCTAGTAAAGAGAAGAACTGTCCTACCTCAGGGACAGCTTTGACTGTATCCACTAAAACTAAGTTTAGACAGTGTGCACTGCAGTGGAGGTAAAAGGCTTTGCTTGTTCTTTAATGCGTTGCCTGGACGCCTGAATGCTTGCCACTCATAACTGAAGCACGTCATATGCTTGGCCTACTAGGTTGGTTTTATATTCAAGACCATGACTTTCTAATATGTGTATGATTTAGTCTTTCCAGTGGACACGGCCTCCGACCGTGGTCCTCAGTTCTCATCCCGGTTCTGGAAGGCATTCTGCACCTTCATTGGGTCGTCGGCCAGCCTGTCCTCCGCCAGCAACTCGTGTGGGTAGAATACGCACGCAACACCCTCCCCTGCTCAGCCCCTGGTCTCTCGCCTTCGAGTGTTCGATGGGTTATCAGCCCCCGCTCTTCCCTGAGCAAGAAGAAGAGGTCAACATACCCTCGGCCCAGATGTTCGTCCGCCGCTGTCACCGTACCTGGAAGAGAGTCCGGTCTGCTCTTCTCAAGACCACCTCCAGGTATCGACGACAGACGGAGCACCACCGGACCCCGGCTCCCCGTTATTGTCTTGGGCAGAGGGTATGGCTGTCCACTTGGGATCTGCCCTTTCGGGTGAAGTCCCACAAACTTTGCCCCCGTTTTATCGGCCCTATCCCTATCTCTAAGATCCATAGCCCCTCTGCTGTTCGTCTTCTGTTGCCCCGCACCCTCCGTATTCACTTTTCATGTATCAATGATTAAACCTCTGTCTCACAGCCTTCTGTCTCCTCTTTCTCGTACTCCTGTTTCTCTCTAGCCCCAGTTTTTCTAGTTTTTACGGTTCTGACCACTCTGCCTGCCCTGACCCTGAACCTACCTACCGTTCTGTACCTTACTGACTCTGCCCTGGATTACCGACCTCTGCCTGCCCTTGACCTGACCTCTGCCTGCCCTTGACCTATCGTCTGCCTGCCCCCTGTTTTGTTAATCAACATCTGTGATTCGAACTGTCTGCATCTGGGTCTTATCCTGAGTTCTGATAGAGACGGACGTCAGAGCGGGAAAACAACGTGATTAAAAGGGAGGAAGATACAGTGATTAAAGGAAATGACATTTATTCAACTGTGAAGACAAACCTTTTAATTAAAACTGCTAAATGAGCTAATTTAGAAGGAAACTTCAGTGAGTGAAGTGAATGAAGATCACGTGACTGAGGAAACCATTGCCGTGGTTGAGGACAATATTGAAGTGAGTGATGTCCATAATTCTTGGAAACGTTGGACAGTTTAATGAAAGTATTGAGCAGTGGAGCTCATATACAGAATGGTTTGAATATGTTCATCAGGAATTTAGTGGGTTCATCTAACAATCGTAATCACCAGTTGATACATTTTAATCTCATACTCAGGGTATACCTTCCACCTAGAAAACATAATTTAATAAAAATCATAACCGCTCCTCTGTGTGATCTATGTAATCAAGGTGCCTTGGGCTCCTTTAATCATATGTACTGGGAGTGACCAGGGGACATGTTTTGGAAAGAGGTATCCTCATACCTTGTTCCCCAAACTGTTATTACTGAATGATAATTCACCACTGTCATTACAGCAAAGACATATAATGTTGTCAGGTTTGGAACTAAGATGGCAACCACCTCATTGGATCAGAACTTTTATAGATATAATTTATTTAGAACTATCCACTGCTAGGTTCCATGGGGCTAGCCAAACAACAATTGACAGCTGGTTATCTGTAGCTGAAATCATAAAAGTGTGTTTTTTACCCAACAGATTGCCCATTCACTAACATGTTCATGCAAGTGTGTGCCTTACTGATTGTATCACAACTTAATTTTGTATTTAACTTCATGGAGATCAGGTTGGGTGGGTTGGGGTGACCCTAGGAGGGGTTGGAGGGTGGGTTGGGGTGGTCCCAGGAGGGGTTGGAGGGTGGGTTGGGGTGGTCCCAGGAAGGGCTGGAGGGTGGGTTGGGGTGGTCCCAGGAGGGGTTGGAGGTTGTGTTGGTGTGGTCCCAGGAGGGGTTGGAGGGTGGGTTGGTGTGGTCCCAGGAGGGGTTGGAGGGTGGGTTGGGGTGGTCCCAGGAGGGGTTGGAGGGTGGGTTGGGGTGATCCCATTAGGGGTTGGAGGGTGGGTTGGGGTGGTCCCAGGAGGGGTTGGAGGGTGGGTTGGGGTGGTCCCAGGAGGGGTTGGAGGGTGGGTTGGGGTGGTCCCAGGAGGGGTTGGAGGGTGGGTTGGGGTGGTCCCAGGAGGGGTTGGGGGGTGGGTTGGGGTGGTCCCAGGAGGGGTTGGAGGGTGGGTTGATGCAGCTCAGGTGGGTGATTGTACAGTACCAGTCAAAAGTTGGCTGGTAACTCTAATGAACTTATCCTCTGCAGCAGAGGTAACTCTGGGTCTTTCCTTTGGCGGTCCTCATGAAAGCCAGATCATAGCGCTTGATGGTTTTTGCAACTGCACTGGAAGAAACTTTTGAAGTTCTTGGCATTTTCCGGATTGACTGACCTTCATATCTTAAAGTAATGGACTTTTGTTACTCTTTGCTTATTTGAGCTATTCTTGCCGTAACATGGACTTGGTATTTTACCAAATAGGGCTATATTCTGTATACCCCCCCTACCTTGTCACAACACAACTGATTGGCTCAAACACATTAAGAAGGAAAGAAATTCCACAAATTCACTTTTAAGAAGGCACACCTGTTAATTGAAATGCATTCCAGATGACTACCTCATGAAGCTGGTTGAGAGAATGCCAAGAGTGTGCAAAGCTGTCATCAAGGCAAAGGGTGGCTACTTTGAAGAATCTCAAATATAAAATATTGTTTAACACTTTTTTGGTTACTACATGATTCCATATGTGTCATTTCATAGTTTTGATATCTTCACTGTTATTCTACAATGTCGAAAATAGTCAAAATAAAGAAAAACCCTTGAATGAGTAGGAGTGTCCAAACTTTTGACTGTTTCACGGAATCATGGCTCTCTCCGGATATACTGTCCCCGTCCATAAAGCCAGCTGGGTTCTCAATACATCATGTAGATGGGAATAATATATTATATATATATTCCATATTCTCTCCATATATTCTATTGAATCTGTCGACAACATTCTAACTGAAAGGTACACTGTATTTAAAGGGATTGCCGAAGATAAATGCGCTAAAAACCCCATTGAATGAAAACTCCACGAGAAAATCTGTTGGCCAGCAAGTGGGAGGGTTTTCAGCTGTTGAATGACGTTTATTCAGAGGTAGCCACACCTGAAGAGAAGTCTGAATACCAAATACTGAGAAGTGGGTCCATTTCTACGTCGGGATCAGGCCCTAAATTAAGTGAGTTAACGTTCTAATGTTAATTATGATTTCTAATATTGTGTCTGGTTTCATCCATCAGATGCCTGTGATCTCACACTGGACCCAAACACAGCATACATATATCTATCTCTGTCTGAGGAGAACAGAAAGGTGACATGTAGGAGAATGATGAAGCAGCCGTATCCTGATCACCCAGAGAGATTTATGGACCGTGGAAATGTGCTTTGTAGAGAGGGTCTGACTGGGCGCTGTTACTGGGAGGTAGAGTGGAGTGGAAGCGATACTTACATAGGAGTGACATATAAAGGAATCAGCAGGGTAGGAGCGCTTAGAGACTGTGGGCTTGGATACAATGACAAGTCCTGGAGTCTGTTCTGCCCTAAAAACACTTTCTGGCACAATAATAAGTCCACTACCATAGACGTCCCCTCCTCCAGCTCCCACAGAGTAGGAGTGTATCTGGACTGGCCAGCCGGCACTCTGTCCTTCTACAGAGTCTCCTCTGACACGCTGACCCACCTGTACACATTCCACTCCACATTCACTGAGCCCCTCTATCCAGGGTTTTATGTTTGGTATGAGGGCACCTCAGTGTCCCTATGTCAAACACAACATGATGTTTCACTCTAATCATGGTCATGTTCAGTAAGACACACTGGAGCAACAATGTAGAATATCTCTCTAGTGTGTAAACATATTATTGTAAATATTCATGAATACACACCACTGAAGATGACAGACATTGTCAACTAGAGACATTCATTAATAGAATGAATCACCACACTGTGTTGTAAAAACTGGTTTCATTTATAAATCATTGATCTTGTTGTTATTGGGCTTCTTGGTGGACTTAAAGGACATTTTTCCCCAGAACCACTAGTCAATGCTGAAAGGTTCAGGTTCCACAGGAGACATCAGGAAGAGGGAGAATCAGTAACAATGTTTGCTGCTGCATTAAAGAAACTATCAGAACACTGAGTTTAATGCTGTTCTAAATGACATCATTAGAGACAGACTAGTATGTGGGCTACGGAGTGAAGCTACACAAAAGAGACTGTTGACTGAAAGTCATCTGACCTTGGCAAAGGACATTGAAATCAGTGTGTCCATGGAACTAGCTGCTAAAGAGGCTCACCAGTTGAGTTCATCAGGAACTTAGTGGGTTCATCTAACAATCCTAATCATCAGCTGATACATTTTAATCTCATACACAGGGTAAACCTTCCACCTAGAAAACATCATTTAATGAACATATTAACCTCTCTTCTGTGTGATCTATGTAATCAAGGTGCCTTTGGCTCCTTTATGCATATTCATATGTAGCAAAGAACTATTGACAGCTGGTTACCATAAAATAACTACTGCAGTGGGTTTTTTACCCAACAGATTGCCCATTCATGATCATTTAGTGCAAATGTGTACCTTACTGATTTTATTATAATAATTGTATTTACCTGCAATAACTAGTTTCCATAATATACTGATATATATTTTAACAGTATTCTGTCTCTAGCTGTATAACCATTCCTGCTGCTATTTGTTCTGATATACACTACCGTTCAAAAGTTTGGGGTCATTTTGAAATGTCCTTGTTTTCGATTTTTTTGTCCATTAAGATAACATCAAATTGATCAGAAATACAGTGTAAATATTGTTAATGTCGTAAATGGCTATTGTAGCTGGAAACTGCAGATTTTTAATGGAATATCTACATAGGCGTACAGAGGCCCATTATCAGCAACCATCAGTCCTGTGCTCTAATGACACGTTGTGTTTGCTAATCCAAGTTTATCATTTTAAAAGAATAATTGATCATTAGAAAACCCATTTGCAATTATGTTAGCACAGCTGAAAACTGTTGTGCTGATTAAAGAAGCAATAAAACTGGCCTTCTTGAGACTAGTTGAGTATCTAGAGCATCAGCAATTGTGGGTTCGATTACAGCCTCAAAATGGCCAGAAACAAATAACTTTCTTATAAAACTCGTCAGTCTATTCTTTGTTCTGAGAAATGAAGGCTATTCCACGTTCTGTTTCATCTCAGCCGTCTCCCCACCCTGATAATAAAGTGTTTTATTGGTATCTTCCACTAGATGGCAGTAACCACCTGCTGTAACTAGACTACGACTATGTGTTCGGTTTCATACATGCAGTTTCCCAGAGGAGGAGTGCTGATCTAGGATCAGGTCCCCCCCTGTCCATTTAATCTGTTTCATTATGATCTAAAAGGAAAAACTGATCCCAGATCAGTACTCCTACTCTTTTTGAATACTGTCACAGGTGACTCCTCAAGATGAGGCTCATGATTTATAAGTTATATTCTTTAAGAATCAATTAGTATCATTAATTGAACTGCTTTGCCATGAACATATATGTGAGGTCTTAACTTAAAGGTACTATATAGACTTTATGGTCATTTTAATGGGGTTGAACATTCATCCCATCAGATTGTGTAAAGGATTTTATGAGTTCTGAAAAATACTGACTTGGAAGCATCTCTCTGACCTCACCCTGCTGAAACACACCCAAGTAAAGACCACATAGCTACAGTTAAATGCTTTTCTGTTTTTACCCACTTTTACAGCCAATGAATGGACTGGTATCAATATGAATCAGTGGAATAAACAGACTAGTTAACCATGAATAATGTTTACATATCTTGCACTACTCATCTCATATGTATATACTGCATTCTATTCTATAATATACTACTGTATCTTAGTCAATGCCGCTCTGTCATTGCTTGTCCATATATGTATATATTCTTAAATCCCATTCCTTACTAGTTTTGTGTGTATTGGGTATATGTTGTGAAATTGTTAGATATTACTTATTAGATATTACTGCACTGTCGGAGCTAGAAGCACAAGCATTTCGCTACACCCGCTATAACATCTGCTAAACACGTGTATGTGACAAATAAAATGTGATTTGATTTGATGAGGACTGTTATTTATTTAATCAATTGTAGAATGCTGTAACGTAACAAAATGTGTAAAAAGTCAAGGGGTCAGAATCCTTTCTGAATGCCCTGTATCCTCCTCTTTCTACCTGGTTTCCTTTTCCTCTGTCAACCACCAGCCTCTCATCTCCAAGACAAATGAATGAGGTGAGAAAAGGAAGAGGTGGATGTACTGAGGCGGCAGGTATTTAAGGGGGTCAGCCGTAGCACTAGCCGGGACTCCGGACTAATCACAAATTCTTACTCTGAATGTATCCTGCAGCGCGCAAGGATACCATATTTGAGTGATCTAATGTAGTGCCACATAACTACCTTCATTAGCAGCCAAGCATCGATCAACATGTCACCAGAATAAGACCCTCGATATTTATTGGAAAGGAGCATCAATCTCATCACCTTTCACGTTCACCATAATTTATTTCACCTGTAACCCAGTAACCCGGTAGGATTAACTCGGCAAGGGGGCATCAGAAATTAATAAGGTGGCACAACTATTTTCACTTGCTGATAACACAGGGTGGAACTAATCGATAGTACAATTACACACAATGTATTTGCAGCCACACACGGCTGTCTTGCCGCAAGAATACAGGCTACTGCACCGCTTTACAAACGTGGACAATTCATAACCGGCTCCAGAAATTGTAAGTTATGACAACGCTATTGACTCCTGAGTGGCGCAGTGGTCTAAGGCACTGCATCGCAGTGCTAACTGTGCCACTAGAGATCCTGGTTCGAATCCAGGCTCTGTCGCCACCGGCCGCGACCAGGAGACTCATGGGCGGCGCACAATTGGCCCAGCGTCGTCCAGGGTAGGGGAGGGAATGGCCGGCAGGGATGTAGCTCAGTTGATAGAGCATGGCGTTTGCAACGCCAGGGTTGTGGGTTCGATTCCCACGGGGGGCCAGTATAAAAAATATATATATATATGTATTCACTAACTGTAAGTCGCTCTGGATAAGAGCGTCTGCTAAATGACTAAAATGTAAATGTGAATGTAACGCTACACAGCTACATGCAAAATACCCATCAATCCAATGCAAAACAGTTGCTAATTACCGTAATAACACTTCCTCATGCCAATACAATGCAAAACAGTTGCTAATTACCGTAATAACACTTCCTCATGCCAATACAAAGCATTTCCAATCGCGGAAAGCAAACAATAATGCACTACCACGACTTATCGGTACAATGCAGCTTGAACGCAGCTACCAAGCTGTCTTCCCACAAGAGTGCCGTCCTACGCTGCGTATGATAACAGAGACATTAGTATTCCATAGCAACGAGTTGTTTATGGCAACACTATAGCTACATCGTTACTCAACCATTGGTCAAGGTCTGCCCACCCTCATCAATGTAATGCAAAGCACCTCTTCTACATTATAAAACAACATTAAAAACAATCCGATTATATTATAAACCAAACATTTCCAATCCAATAACAGAAATCAAGCAGCAGACTTGGCAGCAACGCCAATGAAGAAAATCACATCTACGCCTATTTCTGACGTTTGCCACGCATTTCCAAAAGCTAGCAAATAACTAAATAATACAAGCCCAGCCAGGATGCCTGTTCTTACCCAGATTCAAAAGAGTTGCAGCCGCCTTGATGCTGTGTTGAACCTCCTCAGCAGTCTCTCCTTCCACTCCCCACAGAATTTGCTTGTAAGATCCCTCTCAAATGCCAGTTGAATCAGCTGCTCTTTCCTCCTGTGCAACATGCTCCGTCTGTGCTCACTGAATGTGCTTGTATCTCTCCCATAACTCATCAAACTGCATCTGGCTTGCAGCAGTCACTCTCTGCCTTTGAACCACATGCTACAAAATGTAAGTTTTCTCCCACAGTACAGGCAGGTTGGGTATTTCCGCAGACAAACCTGTGCTGGCTCCTCATCACCGAGGTCGTCAGGCACTAACGGAGGCGTCGGTGCTTGTAATATACTGGCGGTGCTGCTGTTAGGTTCGGTCTTGGTGGCTGCAGGCCGAGTTGGTTACCTCCTATGTCACCAGGCTGCAAGACAGTTGAGCAGGTGTCTTTGCTGCTGGGCTTGGCGGCCTTGGCCTCGGTGATTAGCGTCGGCCCAGCGGCCTTGGCCTCGGTGATTAGTGTCGGCTCAGCGGCCTTGGCCTCAGTGATTAGCGTCGGCCCAGTGGCCTTGGCCTCGGTGATTAGCGTCGGCCAAGTGGCCTTGGCCTCGGTGATTAGCGTTGGCCAAGCGGCCTTGACCCCGGTGATTAGCGTCGGCTCAGCAGCCTTGGCCTCGGTGAATAGCGTTGGACCAGCGGCCTTGGCTCGGTGATTAGCGTCAGCCCAGCGGCCTTGGCCTCTGTGATTAGCGTCGGCCAAGCGGCCTTGGCCTCGGTGATAAGCTTCGGCCCAGCAGCCTTGGCCTCAGTGATTAGCGTCGGCTCAGCAGCCTTGCCTTTGGCCTCTGTGGCAGGCTTCTACCCCCCCCCCCCCCCCCCCCCCCCCGCTTTGATCCGATGCTGCCGTTGTGCCCTGGCGAAGCCACTTTCTAATATCCATCATACTATCAGCTACCTACCTAACTGTTAACATTAGCTAAATTCCATCCAGCTGCGCGTTTTGTTTTTCGTAGTAAGTAACTTTGAAAGTAAACCTAAACGGTCAAATTGACCCGCCCTTCTACTGTGAAGTTTTTTTCAACCGGTAAAATGTGTATGACGTACGTATGATGCGTGCAAGGGAGTTGCATGAACGAAGCATACACAACAAATGGGTTGGGCGTGACGGAGGGGGCAGATTGTGGGACAGAATAGGGATACAAAACCGAGGGGGCACAATATTCCAACTAAGGGGGCATTGCCCCCTTCTGCCCCCTGGTGGCGCCGGGCCTGGGTGTGTTGAACATGCATGTATGAGAGAATACCTGTGAATGACTAACCTTTTTGACAGGAGGAATAGCCTCCCGTGTGAATGAGGAGAGTGTGGGTTGTTATCTCTTAGACTGTAAAGGATCCGATTAATAACCAATAAAATGAGTGTGGGTATCGAAGAGAGAACCGTGACAGATTAGGTGGAAATGTGAGGAGAACTGAACTCTTAGGACACCAAGCCTGAAGACTACTGAACCAATCATTGCATAATAAGATTGACATTTTGATAATAAGAGATTGGAATTTGCCTAGTAAGCTGATTGAATAATACGTTTCGATATATAATGTTATCTAGGGGTTCCGACATATGGCTTCTGTGAAGATATGGGGAAAAAATGAGAAATTGTATGTGTGTATAATCGATTACTGGAGATTTGATAAAGTAATCATGGAAATAATAATCATAATAATTGTATACAAACTTGCACACCCAAACGTAGACGTACGTAAGGGGTGAGAAAAGTATTCTGAGTTGGTCCCTTCACATTTGGTAAAAGTATGGGAATTGACTTACCCCTAACTAATAAAAACTATAAATGCTTATGGGATTTCCTCCGACTTGGTAATACATTTCGAAACAAAACCTATGCCCTGTTAAATAGAACCATTGAAATGTTGAACATGTAGACATTTGTTTTTAAACTTAAGGCTATAATTTATTGTACTCCCGATGGAGTTTTTGTTGATATTCCAACCGTTGACGTTCTAAACCAATTTGTGAGTAGGCAAAATGGAAAGTGTCTGTTTTCCTGTCTACACCCTCAGGCGCCAGACTTATGATGGACGGAGATCGCCATCTACTGGTAACGGATGGACAGTGCCAGTCCATTCATAGTGAAAGATACAATCAGAAAGAAACCTGGTCTCGAGAGCTGCCTGGGAGAGTAGTCTCCCTCCGTGGGATGTTCAAAGTTTCTGTTTTTTTTTTATAACCCAACCCTGATCTGTATTTCTCCACAACTTTGTCCCTGACCTGTTTGGAGAGCTCCTTGGTCTTCATGGTGCCGCTTGTTTGGTGGTGCCCCTTGCTTAGTGGTGTTGCAGACTCTGGGGTCATTCAGAACAGGTGTATATATATACTGAGATCATGTGACAGATCATGTGACACTTAGATTGCAAACAGGTGGACTTCATTTAACTAATTATGTGACTTCTGAAGGTAATTGGTTGCACCAGATCTTATTTAGGGGCTTCATAGCAAAGGGGGTGAATACATATGCATGCACCACTTTTCCGTAATTTATTTTTTTGAATTTATTGAAACAAGTTATTTTTTTCATTTCACTTCACCAATTTGGACTATTTTGTGTATGTCCATTACATGAAATCCAAATAAAAATCCATTTAAATTACAGATTGTAATGCAACAAAATAGGAAAAACGCCAAGGGGGCTGAATACTTTTGCAAGGCACTGTATGCAGCTTGTATGTAGTGCAGCCCTTGGCCTGTGTCTGGGTCACCTAAATCATCCTCCTCCCTACCATTTGCCCCTGGCTGCTGCTGTTCTAAGGGATCCACTGGCCTGCTGTTGTCATCTGTCCTCCTCCTTGGATCATCTGAAAGGTAGAAAGGTAGAGGTGCAACATGTCATTAGTTAGTTTTAAAGGGCGACTGCGCTTCCTGATTTGGCCTCGTCGTTTTAGATTGGGTTCGTTTAGAAATGTTAGCGGCCATGACTGAATTCAAACGTGAGTTGGTTTTGGGGTGTGGTTTGATGTGGGTGTCTCTTGTGTGGGTTTACAGGTTCCCAAATGTCACCTGACTGGTTTTGGATTGGGGCTAGTTAGGGACATGTCACCTGACTGGCTTTGGATAGCCTATATCAGGGTCTAGTTAGGGACATGTCACCTGACTGCCTTTGGATAGCCTATATCAGGGTCTAGTTAGGGACATGTCACCTGACTGCCTTTGGATAGCCTATATCAGGGTCTAGTTAGGGACATGTCACCTGACTGCCTTTGGATAGCCTATATCAGGGTCTAGTTAGGGACATGTCACCTGACTGCCTTTGGATAGCCTATATCAGGGTCTAGTTAGGGACATGTCACCTGACTGGCTTTGGATAGCCTATATCAGGGTCTAGTTAGGGACATGTCCCCTGACTGCCTTTGGATAGCCTATATCAGGGGCTAGTTAGGGACATGTCACCTGACTGCCTTTGGATAGCCTATATCAGGGTCTAGTTAGGGAAATGTCACCTGACTGCCTTTGGATAGCCTATATCAGGGTCTAGTTAGGGACATGTCACCTGACTGCCTTTGGATAGCCTATATCAGGGTCTAGTTAGGGACATGTCACCTGACTGCCTTTGGATAGCCTCTATCAGGGTCTAGTTAGGGACATGTCACCTGACTGCCTTTGGATAGCCTATATCAGGGTCTAGTTAGGGAAATGTCACCTGACTGCCTTTGGATAGCCTATATCAGGGTCTAGTTAGGGACATGTCACCTGACTGCCTTTGGATAGCCTATATCAGGGTCTAGTTAGGGACATGCCACCTGACTGCCTTTGGATAGCCTATATCAGGGTCTAGTTAGGGACATGTCACCTGACTGGCTTTGGATAGCCTATATCAGGGTCTAGTTAGGGACATGTCACCTGACTGCCTTTGGATAGCCTATATCAGGGGCTAGTTAGGGACATGTCACCTGACTGCCTTTGGATAGCCTATATCAGGGTCTAGTTAGGGACATGTCACCTGACTGCCTTTGGATAGCCTATATCAGGGTCTAGTTAGGGACATGTCACCTGACTGCCTTTGGATAGCCTATATCAGGGTCTAGTTAGGGACATGCCACCTGACTGCCTTTGGATAGCCTATATCAGGGTCTAGTTAGGGACATGTCACCTGACTGGCTTTGGATAGCCTATATCAGGGTCTAGTTAGGGACATGTCACCTGACTGCCTTTGGATAGCCTATATCAGGGGCTAGTTAGGGACCGGCAATAAATTACACAATGGAAATGAGACAATAGTTTCATATCTTTACGTTTTCTCTTTAAATTCTTTCAATATTTGTAAATGAACAATAGTGTCATTGTCTCATTTAAACATTCATTTGTATATGAATTTCTAAAATGTATAGTTGATTTGATTTTTAAGTAATTGAAGCTATTTGGAGCTATTGACATTTTTACATATCGTCCCATGAACATTGTGTAATTTACAGATGGTCCCTAACTAGCCCCATAGAGATATCTAAAGTCAACTCAAATGTACCACAGACATTAGGACCGGGTGGCGTGCAGCTTCACTCCAAATGGATGATTACTTGTGTGCTGCCAGACTCTTTACATTCTGTAGTCAATTTTGACAGAAGAATGAATCTTTCTCACTCATTTCGGTCCCCCAGAGGCTGTTTTCTAAATGAGAAGTGTTTTTTTTTTAGGTGCAGTTCCTCTTTAAAGTTACTGTCTACTGACAGGACCAAGGCAACTCAACTATAAAGACATAACAGCGCAACACAACTCCAAACATGACAGATACGAAGCTACATGGCCCTCAGGGTATATGAATATAAACACGAGACAAAACAAATGAGCCTGTAGAATGGAATTAGTTATAAGACCTCTATGATTCATTTCATTTCGTCAGCTAATGTGAGATTTTTAGATGAAATAATATTTGAGGACACATTACTTAAGGGCCTGTGTATTTTCTAAGTTATGTTCACCTACAATCTAACCACAAAGCTGGCCATCTTTTCCCCTCCCTTTCTGGCTGCCCTCCACCTTCCATTCTAAGTTCAAGTTTGTTTATTTATTATATACACATGATATACACTGTGTGGACAAAACATTAGGAATACCTGCTCTCTCCATGACATAGACTGATCAGGTGAATCCAGGTGAAAGCTATGATCCCTTATTGATGTCACCTAAAGCTGTGTCGGTCATGACATTCTGTCAGCCGGTGATTGTCATTCAGATACTGACAGTCTCATGCTTATTGACCTTAATTAACATCAACACATTTACCATCTCCTGGATTCCACTCATAGCCTGCAAGCCACTGATGCGGACCTTTGGAACATCTACATTTAAAAAGTCTAATAAATCCATTCAATAGCCTACACCACCACAATAACTCCAGTATGAAAATGTATGCATTCACTAACTGTAAGTCGCTCTGGATAAGAGCGTCTGCTAAATGACGTAAATGTAAAATTATTTATTTTAGACAGGTCTAAAGAAACATGATATTAAGAAAATGTAGCCTATTTCAGAAGAACACACTAAGAATTAGGGGTTCAATTAGGAAAGTTGAAATGTAAAAAAGGTTCTTATATTTGGAGAGTTCCTCTGGGAACCTTTCCTAATCAATGGGTTCATATTTGAACCTTTCTTATCATAAATGGTTCTTGGAGGAACCTGAAGGTGAAAAGGTTCCTGGAGGAACCTTTCAATATGCTGACGCCCTCTTATTATCAATAGGTTCCACATGACTACTACCACCCATGTCAACAGTTTCTCCAAATGTACACAAAAAACTCCTGCTAAGTGGTAGTCCCTGTTTTCCTGCATTCTTTAGGGAGAAGAACATCTAGCAAAGTTTTGTTAGCTTGCGTGCTAATTTTAGCTAATTTTGACCCCATTGGTTCTTGCATGAACAAACCCCTACCCCCTAGATTTGCTGTTTTCCTTTTGACTGTATGTATTTTCCAATGACACCCTGTGTTGTGATATCAGCAAGAAAACATTCTGATAAGTGTCATGTTATTATAGGAAGTGACAGTGATTTGGAACTTTTGCAGTTACCTTTTGGTAATTTGACTAGAACATTTCTGATAAAGAAATATTTTCTTTGAGTTCAGGTCTGGTGATTCCCTCCATTGGACGACATGATGTGAATGTCCCCATTCCCTGCTGACCTTGGTGATCAAGAGAACCTCCCCCTTACTTCCCCCACCAACCCACTGGGTCACTCAGGTCTTCCACTGCTGGACATCTCATCATCCAACCCACTGGGTCACTCAGGTCTTCCACTGCTGGACATCTCATCATCCAACCCACTGGGTCACTCAGGTCTTCCACTGCTGGACATCTCATCATCCAACCCACTGGGTCACTCAGGTCTTCCACTGCTGGACATCTCATCATCCAACCCACTGGGTCACTCAGGTCTTCCACTGCTGGACATCTCATCATCCAACCCACTGGGTCACTCAGGTCTTCCACTGCTGGACATCTCATCATCCAACCCACTGGGTCACTCAGGTCTTCCACTGCTGGACATCTCATCATCCAACCCACTGGGTCACTCAGGTCTTCCACTGCTGGACATCTCATCATCCAACCCACCGGGTCACTCAGGTCTTCCACTGCTGGACATCTCATCATCCAACCCACTGGGTCACTCAGGTCTTCCACTGCTGGACATCTCATCATCCAACCCACTGGGTCACTCAGGTCTTCCACTGCTGGACATCTCATCATCCAACCCACTGGGTCACTCAGGTCTTCCACTACTGGACATCTCATCATCCAACCCACTGGGTCACTCAGGTCTTCCACTGCTGGACATCTCATCATCCAACCCACTGGGTCACTCAGGTCTTCCACTGCTGGACATCTCATCATCCAACCCACTGGGTCACTCAGGTCTTCCACTGCTGGACATCTCATCATCCAACCCACTGGGTCACTCAGGTCTTCCACTGCTAGACATCTCATCATCCAACCCACTGGGTCACTCAGGTTTTCCACTGCTGGACATCTCATCATCCAACCCACTGGGTCACTCAGGTCTTCCACTGCTGGACATCTCATCATCCAACCCACTGGGTCACTCAGGTCTTCCACTGCTGGACATCTCATCATCCAACCCACTGGGTCACTCAGGTCTTCCACTGCTGGACATCTCATCATCCAACCCACTGGGTCACTCAGGTCTTCCACTGCTGGACATCTAATTATCCCCAAACCCAACCTTCACCGTTTTGGCAACAGGACATTCTCCAGGGCAGCACCCAGACAATGGAACTCCCTGCTTCCATCTGTCTGTGGCAGTTGGTAACCAATGGTTATTTAATTGGTTTAAACTTAAAATGTTAACTTTGACCATAGCATACTTTGCTGTCACACCTCGCATGCAAATACATTTTTTATATTGTGTGGAGTAGGGTGAATAATGGATGTGCCCAAATCAAATCTTTCCAAGAGAGGTGTGGCATCAAAGTAATGCGGTGACCACTTCAAGGTCGTAGGCTTTCATAATATAATATCTATAGAATATATGGATAATATCCATTCATTTAAATAAAGTGTTAACCACAAAGTATGGGCTTGTTGTTTTGTTTTGGATTCATTGTTTTGATTTGTTGATTCGTGTTGTTTCATGTTTCATGTTTAATATTGACAGATGTGTCAAATCAATAAGCTGATTAAACAGCATGATCATTACACAGGAGCACCTTGTGCTGGGGACAATAAAACGTCACTCTAAAATGTGTAGTTTTGTCACACAACACAACGCCACAGATGTATCAAGTTCTGAGGGAGCATGCAATTGACATCCTGATTGCATGAATGTCCACCAGAGCTGTTGAATGAGAATTGAATGTTGAATGTACATTTCACTACCATAAGCCGCCTCCAACATTGTTTTAGAGAATTTGGCAGTACGTCCAACCGGCCTCACAACCGCAGACCACGTGTAATCACGTCAGCCCAGGACCTCCACATCCGGCTTCTTCACCTGTGGGATCGTCTGAGACCATCCACCCGGACAGCTGATGAAACTGTGGGTTTGCACAACCGAAGAATTTCTGCACAAACTGTCAGAAACCGTCTCAGGGAAGCTCATCTGCGTACTCGTCGTCCTCACCAGGGTCTTGACCTGACTGCAGTTCGGTGTCATAAACGACTGCATCGGGCAAATGCTCACCTTCGATGGCCACTGGCACGCTGGAGAAGTGTGCTCTTCACAGATTAATCCGGTTTCAAATGTACTGGCGTCGTGTGGGCAACTCTATGCGAAGGAGATGTGTCGCGGTGCATGAGGCAATTTACATTTTAATTAGGCCTACATGAAACATGAAACTACAATATTAAACATGAAACATGAAACAACAATAATAAACATGAAAGCAATAAATCCAAAACAAAACAACAAGCCCATACTTTGTGGTTAACACTTTTTTTAAATGAATGAATATTATATATTCTATAGAAATTATATTATGAAAGCCTACGACCTTGAAGTGGTCATCACGTTACTTTGATGCCACACCTCATTCATGGAGGAACCAATGAGGTCAAAACGTTAGCTAGCTACACCAGGTAGAAAAATTAGCCAGCTAGCTAGCAAAACTGTCGTTGACGTTCTTCTCCCTAAAGAAGGCAGGAGAACAGGGACTGTCACTAAGCAGGTTTCTTTTTGTGTACATTTCTAGAAACTGTTGTTGTTTTCCAGTGAGTGTTGTCGTGTAGCGACCAGTCTGTCTCCAAGGCCGTTCCTGGAATGGAATGTTGATGTGTGTGGTAGCAGTTGTGCAGGAGCCATTGATAATAAGAGGGCACCAGCATGATTGTGTTCATGAGTGTGTTCTTCTGAAGTAGGCTACATTTTCTTCATGTCATGTGTCTGTATACCTGTCTAAAATAAATACATAGAGTTATTGTGATGGTGTAGGCTATATTCAATGGGATTTATTAGACTTTTGCAAATGTAGATGTTCCAAAGGTCCGCATCAGTGGCTTGTAGGCTATGGGTGGAAGCCAGGAGATGCTAAACGTGTTTATGTTAGTTAAGGACAATAAGCATGAGACCGGCAGTTATCTGAATGACAATCACCGGCTGACAGAATGTCATGACCGACACAGCTCTAGGTGACATCAATAAGGGATCATAGCTTTCACCTGGATTCACCTGGTTAGTCTAGGTCATGGAAAGAGCAGGTATTCCTAATGTTTTGTCCACACAGTGTATATCATGTGTATATAATAAATATACCAACTTGAACTTAGAAGGTAAGGTGGAGGGCAGCCAGAAAGGGAGGGGAAAAGATAGACAGCTTAGTGGTTAGATTGTAGGTGAACGTAACTTTGAAAATACACAGGCCCTTAAGTAATATGTCCTCAAATATTATTTAATCTAAAAATCTCACATTAGCTGACGAAATGAAATAAATCATAGAAGTCTTATAACTAATTCCATTCTACAGGCTAATTTGTTTTGTCTCGTGTTTATATTCATATACCCTGGTGGCTATGTATGTCACACCCTGGCTCTGGGATTCATTATGTTGAGCCAGGGTGTGTTCATTCTATGTGTTCTGTTTCTATGTTGGGTGTTCTAGTTCGTCATTTTCTATGTTTGACTGAGTGACTCCCAATCAGAGGCAACGAGTGTCAGCTGTGTGCTGGTTGTCTCTGATTGGGAGCCATATTTAACTGTCTGTGTTTCACTTTGTGTTTGTGGGTTTTTGTTCCGTGTTCGGTCGTTGTCACTGAGGACTTCACGAGTCGTTTATTGTTTTGTATTTTCGTGTGTATGCTTTAATTAAATAAAGCAAGTATGTTCGCAACTAACGCTGCGCTTTGGTCTACTCATTACTACGACGTTCGTGACAGAAAAACCCACCATAAAAGGACCAAGCAGCGTGTCCAGGAGCAGGCAGACTGGACATGGGAGGAAGCGCCAGGAAAGGAGATGGAGAGGCTGGCGATGGCCCAGGTGGGCAAATCGTGGTCCTGGGAGGACATGCTCGGGGGCAAGGGACCTTGGGGTAGGATTAAGGCCCTGGCGAGAGAGGAGCAGCGGCGTCAGCAGTGCCATCGTCGGACGGACGAGAGGCACCCCCAATAATTTTTTAGGAGGGGGCACACGGCATGGGCGACTGGGCAGCAGGATGCTGCCACAGGGCGAAATGGGAGACGAGGAGAGAAGGCCACGAGGAGAGAAGGAAGTTGTAGAGGCACGGCGAGAGGTACTGAGGTGTATTGCCAGTCCGGTCCGGCCCGTTCCTGATCCCCGTTTAAGGCCAGTGGTGTGTGTTCCCAGTACGGTCCGGCCTGTTCCTGCTCCACGCACCAAGCCTACGGTGTGCGTCGCCAGCCCAGCCCGGCCTGTCCCTGCTCCACGCACCAAGCCTACGGTGTGCGTCGCCAGCCCAGTCCGGCCTGTTCCTGCTCCACGCACCAAGCCTACGGTGTGCGTCGCCAGCCCTGTCCGGCCTGTTCCTGCTCCACGCACCAAGCCTACGGTGTGCGTCGCCAGCCCTGTCCGGCCTGTCCCTGCTCCACGCACCAAGCCTAAGTTGTGCGTCGCCAGCCCAGCCCGGCCTGTCCCTGCTCCACGCACCAAGCCTACGGTGTGCGTCGTCAGCCCAGTCCGGCCTGTCCCTGCTCCACGCACCAAGCCTACGGTGTGCGTCGCCAGCCCGGCCTGTCCCTGCTCCACGCACCAAGCCTACGGTGTGCGTCGCCAGCCCAGTCCGGCCTGTTCCTGCTCCACGCACCAAGCCTACGGTGTGCGTCGCCAGCCCAGTCCGGCATGTCCCTGCTCCACGCACCAAGCCTACGGTGTGCGTCGACAGCCCAGCCCGGCCTGTCCCTGCTCCACGCACCAAGCCTACGGTGTGCGTCGCCAGCCCAGCCCGGCCTGTCCCTGCTCCACGCACCAAGCCTACGGTGTGCGTCGTCAGCCTGGTCCAGCCCGTTCCTGCCACTCGCACCAAGCCAGGGGTGCGAGTCGTCAGCCTGGTTCAGCCCGTTCCTGCTACTCGCACCATGCCCGGGGTACGAGTCGTCAGCCTGGTAAGGCCCGTTGCTGCTCCATGCACCAAGCCTAGGGTGCGAGTCGTCAGTCCGGCACAACCCGTGCTTGGGTCATCGGTGCCAATTCAGGTACCGCTCAACTGCTCCACTAAGGAGCTGAAGCCTACCGCCCCTGCTACGTCCAGTCCAGCTCCAGCCAGCGGGGCCAGACCGGACCAGGGGCGCTATGGGGGGTTTGTTGGAGGGTGGTGGTCTAGGCCGGAGGCAGAACCGCCGCCGAGGAGGTATGCCCGCCCAGCCCTCCCCTGTTTTGCTTTAGTTGAGGCGCGGTCGCATTCCGCGCCTTTAGGGGGGGGTACTGTCACACCCTGGCTCTGGGACTCATTATGTTGAGCCAGGGTGTGTTCATTCTATGTGTTCTGTTCTGTCATTTTCTATGTTTGACTGAGTGACTCCCAATCAGAGGCAACGAGTGTCAGCTGTGTGCTGGTTGTCTCTGATTGGGAGCCATATTTAACTGTCTGTGTTTCACTTTGTGTTTGTGGGTTTTTGTTCGGTCGTTGTCACTGAGGACTTCACGAGTCGTTTATTGTTTTGTATTTTCGTGTGTATGCTTTAATTAAATAAAGCAAGTATGTTCGCAACTAACGCTGCGCTTTGGTCTACTCATTACTACGACGTTCGTGACAATGTAGCTTCGTATCTGTCATGTTTGGAGTTGTGTTGCGCTGTTATGCCTTTATAGTTGAGTTGCCTTGGTCCTGTCAGTATACAGAAACTTTAAAGAGGAACTGCACCTAAAAAAACACACTTCTCATTTAGAAAACAGCCTCTGTGGGACCGAAATGAGTGAGAAAAATTCATTCTTCTGTTAAAATTGACTACAGAATGTAATGAGGCTGGCAGATGACGGCTGGCAGCACACAAGTAATCATCAATTTGGAGTGAAGCTGCACGCCACCCGGTCCTAATGTCTGTGGTACATTTGAGTTGACTTTAGATATCTCTATGCGGCTAGTTAGGGACCATCGGTAAATTACACAATGTTCATGGGACGATATGTAAAAATGTCAACAGCTCCAAATAGCTTCAATTACTTAAAAATCAAATCAACTATACATTTTAGAAATTCATATACAAATGAATTTTTAAATGAGACATTGACACTATTATTAATATACAAATATTGAAAGAATTTAAAGAGAAAATGTAAAGATATGACACTATTGTCTCATTTTCATTGTGTAATTTATTGCCGGTCCCTAACTAGCCCCTGATATAGGCTATCCAAAGCCAGTCAGGTGACATGTCCCTAACTAGCCCCTGATATAGGCTATCCAAAGCCAGTCAGATGACATTTGGGAACCTGTAAACCCACACAAGAGACACCCACATCAAACCACACCACAAAACCAACTCACGTTTGAATTCAGTCATGGCCGCTAATATTTCTTAATGAACCCAATCTAAAACGATGCCAAATCAGGAAGTGCAGTCACCCTTTAAAACTAACTAATGACATGTTGCACCTCAACCTTTCTACCTTTCAGATGAGCCAAGGAGGAGGACAGATGACAACAGCAGGCCAGTGGATCCCTTAGAACAGCAGCAGCCAGGGGGAAATGGTAGGGAGGAGGATGGTTTAGGTGACCCAGACACAGGCCTTGGGCTGAGGCTGTCACTACATTGGATCCCTTAGAACAGCAGCAGCCAGGGGCACATGGAAGGGAGGAGGATGGTTTAGGTGACCCAGACACAGGCCTTGGGCTGAGGCTGTCACTACATTGGGTCAGCCGGTTATTGTCATGTAAAAGACTGCCGGTCTCACAGTAATTTACCGTTAATTAACATAAACACATTTAGCATCTCCGGGCCTCCACTACATACAAGCCGCATACAAGTAGAAGGATTACTTTATCCTATCCCAGGTTTTCCTTAAAGAGATGGGGTTTCAAATGTCTCCGGAAGGTGGTGAGTGACTCCGCTGTCCTGGCGTCGTGAGGGAGCTTGTTCCACCATTGGGGTGCCAGAGCAGCGAACAGTTTTGACTGGGCTGAGTGTGAACTATGCTTCCGCAGAGGAAGGGGAGCCAGCAGGCCAGAGGTGGATGAACGCAATGCCCTCGTTTGGGTGTAGGGACTGATCAGAGCCTGAAGGTACGGAGGTGCCGTTCCCCTCACAGCTCCATAGGCAAGCACCATGGTCTTGTAACAGATGCGAGCTTCAACTGGAAGCCAGTGGAGTTTGCGGAGGAGCGGGGTGACGTGAGAGAACTTGGGAAGGTTGAACACCAGGCGGGCTGCGGCATTCTGGATGAGTTGTAGGGGTTTAATGGCACAGGCAGGGAGCCCAGCCAACAGCGAGTTGCAGTAATCCAGACGGGAGATGACAAGTGCCTGGATTAGGACCTGTGCCGCTTCCTGTGTAAGGCAGGGTCGTACTCTCCGAATGTTGTAGAGCATGAACCTACAGGATCGAGTCACCGCCTTGATGTTAGCAGAGAACGACAGGGTGTTGTCCAGGGTCACGCCAAGGCTCTTCTCACTCTGGGAGGAGGACACAACAGAGTTGTCAACCGTGATGGCGAGATCATGGAACGGGCAGTCCTTCCCCGGGAGGAAGAGCAGCTCCGTCTTGACAAGGTTCAGCTTGAGGTGGTGATCCGTCATCCATACTGATATGTCTGTCAGACATGCAGAGATGCAATTCGCCACCTGGTTATCAGAAGGGGGAAAGGAGAAGATTAGTTGTGTATCGTCAGCGTAGCAATGATAGGAGAGGCCATGTGAGGATATGACAGAGCCAAGTGACTTGGTGTATAGCGAGAATAGGAGAGGGCCTAGAACTTAGCCCTGGGGGACACCAGTGGAGAGAGCACGTGGTGCGGAGACAGCTTCTCGCCACGCCACTTGGTAGGAGCGACCGGTCAGGTAGGACGCAATCAAAGAGTGAGCCGCGCCGGAGATGCCCAGCTCGGAGAGGGTGGAGAGGAGGATCTGATGGTTCACAGTATCAAAGGCAGCAGACAGGTCTAGAAGGATAAGAGCAGAGGAGAGAGAGTTAGCTTTAGCAGTGCGGAGAGCCTCCGTGACACAGAGAAGAGCAGTCTCAGTTGAATGACAAGTCTTGAAACCTGACTGGTTTGGATCAAGAAGGTAATTCTGAGAGAGATAGCAAGAGAGTTGGCTAGAGACGGCACGCTCAATAGTTTTGGAGAGAAAAGAAAGAAGGGATACTGGTCTGTAGTTGTTGACATCAGAGGGATCGAGTGTTGGTTTTTTGAGAAGGGGTGCAACTCTCGCTCTCTTGAAGACGGAAGGGACATAGCCAGCGGTCAAGGATGAGTTGATCAGCGAGGTGAGGTAGGGGAGAAGGTCACCGGAGATGGTCTGGAGAAGAGAGGAGGGGATAGGGTCAAGCGGGCAGGTTGTTGGGCGGCCTGCCGTCACAAGTCGCATGATTTTATCTGGAGAGAGAGGGGAGAAAGAAGTCAAAGCATAGGGTAGGGCAGTGTGAGCAGGACCAGCAGTGTCATTTGGCTTAACAAACGAGGATCGGATGTCATCAACCTTTTTTTCAAAGTGGTTGACGAAGTCATCCACAGAGAGGGAGGGGGGGGGGGGGGGGAGGATTCAGCAGGGAGGAGAATGTGGCAAAGAGCTTCCTAGGGTTAGAGGCAGATGCTTGGAATTTAGAGTGGTAGAAAGTGGCCTTAGCAGCAGAAACAGATGGAGAAAATGTAGAGAGGAGGGAGTGAAAAGATGCCAGGTCGGCAGGGAGTCTAGTTTTCTTCCATTTCCGCTCAGCTGCCCGGAGCTCTGTTCTGTAAGCTCGCAATGAGTCATCAAGCCACGGAGCTGGAGGGGAGGACCGAGCCGGCCGGGAGGATAGGGGACATAGAGAGTCAAAGGATGCAGAAAGGGAGGAGAGGAGGGTTGAGGAGGCAGAATCAGGAGATTGAAGGGAGAAGGATTGAGCAGAGGGAAGAGATGACAGGATGGAAGAGGAGAGAGTAGCGGGAGAGAGAGAGCGAAGGTTGCGACGGCGCATTACCATCTGTGTAGGGGCAGAGTGAGTAGTGTTGGAGGAGAGCGAGAGAGAAAAGGATACAAAGTAGTGGTCGGAGACATGGAGGGGAGTTGCAGTGAGATTAGTAGAAGAACAGCATCTAGTAAAGATGAGGTCAAGTGCATTGCCTGCCTTGTGAGTAGGGGGGGGCGGTGAGAGGGTGAGGTCAAAATAGGAGAGGAGTGGAAAGAAGGAGGCAGAGAGAAATGAGTCAAATGTAGACGTAGGGAGGTTAAAATCCCCCAGAACTGTGAGGGGTGAGCCATCCTCAGGAAAGGAGCTTATCAAGGCGTCAAGCTCATTGATGAACTCTCCAAGGGAACCTGGAGAGCGATAGATGACAAGGATATTAAGCTTAAATGGGCTAGTGACTGTGACAGCATGGAATTCAAATGAGGAGATAGACAGATGGGTTAGGGGAAAAATTGAAAATGTCCACTTGGGAGATATGAGGATTCCTGTGCCACCACCCCGCTGACCAGATGCTCTCGGGTATGCGAGAACACATGGTCAGACGAGGAGAGAGCAGTAGGAGTAGCAGTGTTTTCAGTGGTAATCCATGTTTCCGTCAGCGCCAAGAAGTCGAGGGATTGGAGGGTAGCATAGGCTGGGATGAAGTCTGCCTTGTTGGCAGCAGAACGGCAGTTCCAGAGGCTGCCTGAGACCTGGAACTACAGGTGAGTGGTGCGTGCAGGGACCACCAGGTTAGAGAGGCAGCAGCCACGCGGTGTGAGGCGTTTCTGTAGCCTGTACGGAGAGGAGAGAACAGGGATAGGCAGAGGCATAGTTGACAGGCTGCAGCAAATGGCTACAATAATGCAGAGGAGATCGGAATGAAATGAACTAAACATCTGGGAAAGGAGAGAGGGGGGCCTCCCTCACCACAACTCCCAAATATAACTCTCCCAACTTTCACCTCAGAAACTATAATTGTTGTAGACTACAGCGGTTCAATGTTTTCTAGGAGTAGACTAACTCAGCTAGCTAACTACGCGCAGCACGAACGGCACGAACACACAGAGAGAGCCAAACTAACGTTAACTAGTCACCCATGTCCGGAATTCCCTGAACGACTCGGGCTATCAATATGTAAAAAACAAAACACAGATGTAGGTTATGACTTACCCCTAGCAGCTACTGTTAGCTAGCCAAGTGCAAAGCTAGCCACTGAATTGACTCAGCCAGTTCGCGTCTGTTCGCTAGGTCGTTCCAGCTATTGTTTACTAGTAGCTATCCAGGTAGCAACAAGCTAGCTAAATTTCAAGCACAGTAGCCACTTGCTACCTAACGTTAAAGGTTCAGACATGAGGTTAGAAAACAGCTGAATGGTAGGCAATTATTGTATGTAATCATTGTAGGCAGCCAGCTGGCGTAACCACAGGCACTCCCAGGCGTGAAATAACAATATCGTTGCTAATAGCTACTCGCCAGCTAGTCCAGGTGGAGGGTTAGCCAGCTAGCTTCGTGCTACGCCCGGCGCCGCAGAATACAATACTAACCTACAATAATTACATACAACAACCCATGATAAATACCAACAATACCTAACTACAACCTAAATACATATGTATGTTATGACTTACCCCTAGCAGCTACTGTTAGCTAGCCAAGTGCAAAGCTAGCCACTGAATTGACTCAGCCAGTTCGCGTCTGCTCGCTCGGTCGTTCCAGCTATTGTTTACCAGTTAGCGTTGACGGTTCAGACAATGAGGTTAGAAAACAGCTGAATGGTAGAAAACAGCTGAATGGTAGGCAATTATTGTATGTAACTATTGTAGGCAGCCAGCTGGCGTAATTACAGGCACTCTCAGGCGTGAAACAACTATGCCGTTGCTAATAGTTGCCAGTAGCTATCCGCCAGCTAGTCCAGGTGGTGGGTTAGCCAGCTAGCTTCTAGCTTCAGCCGAACACAGCTAGCTTCGTGCTCAGCCGAATACAATACTAACCTACAATAATTACATACAACAACCCACGATAACTTCCTACAATACCTAACTACAATCTAAATACATAGTTTTAGCCATACTCGACAAAGCCCAAACTATGTATAAAGCCAAGCTTACCCGACGACCTCACTCGACGACGACCTCCCTCACTCTCCCGTGGCTGGTCTGAGCTCTATGCTCCATGCCATAGGCTGTAGGCTTGTTCGTTAAGCAGACAAGACAGGCCTATGCTTATGAGTCCTGCGCCATTATTTTACATTATATGATTTTATACATTTACATTTACATTTTAGTCATTTAGCAGACGCTCTTATCCAGAGCGACTTACAGGAGCAATTAGGGTTAAGTGCCTTGCTCAAGGGCACATTTACGTCATTTAGCAGACGCTCTTAACCAGAGCGACCTAAAAATTGGTGCATTCACCCTATAGCCAGTGGAATAACCACTTTACAATTTTTAGAGGGATTACTTTATCCTATCCCAGGTATTCCTTAAAGAGGTGGGGTTTCAAATGTCTCCGGAAGGTGGTGAGTGACTCCGCTGTCCTGGCGTCGTGAGGGAGCTTGTTCCCCCTATAGTAAGAAGTATATCATTGAATTTAGATGAATAAAATAGAAAGGATATTTATCCCATTCCGGAGCATGTGCGCATATGAAGTAGCTATGATGAGCATAAAAGTGATCATTTGAAACTGTTTTTTGGAAACTACAGCTGTGAATGATACAAACCTGCAAATAATAATAATCCAAGAACCATTTAAATAATAATTTATAATCCAAGAGACATTTTAATAATAATTTATATATAATCCAAGAACCATTTAAATAATAATTTATAATCAAAGAGCCATTTTAATAATAATTTATAATCCAAGAACCATTTTAATAATAACTTATAATCCAAGAACCATTTTAATAATAATTTATAATCCAAGAACCATGTTAATAATAATTTATAATCCAAGAACCATTTTAATAATAATGTAAAATCCAAGAACCATTTTAATAATAATTTATAATCCCACCTTTCTCTGTTTGTTATTGTTT